>NW_027507685.1:246300746-246368246 GCF_037356315.1 Lithobates pipiens
CTCATCCCCCCTCTCCCCCCCATCTCTCTCTCTCCCCCCCCTCTCCTCTCTCCCCCCCATCCCCCCCTCTCCCCCCCCTCTTCTCTTCCCCCCCTCTCTCTCGCCCCCTCTCTCTCCTCTCCCCATATCTCTCTTCCCCCTATTTCTCTCCCCCATATTTCTCTCCCCCCTCTTTCTCTCCTCCCCCATGTCTCTCTCCCCCTCTCTCTCCCCCTCTCTCTCCCCCATCTCTCTCTCTCTCTTTTAATTTCTCTCTCTCTCTCTCTCTCTCTCTATCTCTCACTTTTTCTTCATTTTTCATTTTTCTCCCTCTCTCCTCCTCTCTCTCTTTCTCCCGCCTCCTCCTCTTCTCTCTTTGTCTCCTTTTCCCTCCTCTCTCCCTTATTTCTTTCTTTTTTTTTCTTTCTTTCTTTCTTTCTTTTTCTTTCTTTCTCTCCCTCTCTCTGTCTCTCTTTGTTTCCTTTCCTCCTGTCTCTTTCTCCCTCTCTCTCTTTCTCTTTCCCTCATTCTTTCTTTCTCCCTCTTTTTTCTTTCTCTCCCTTTCTCTGCCTCTCTTTGTCGCCTTTTCCTCCCGTCTCTTCTCTCTCTTTCCCTTTCTCACTCCCTTGTCTCATTTTCTCTTTCGCTTTCTTTCTTTCTTTCTTTCCTTCTCTCTTTCTCTATTTCTCTCTTTCTCTCTTTCTTTCGTTCTCTCTTTCTTTCTTTCTTTCTTTCTTTTTTCTTTCTTTCTTCTTTCTTTCTTTCTTTCTTTCTTTCTTTCTTTCTCTCTCTCTCTCTCTTCCACTTTTCATGTCAAATCTCTGACTTTGTGGTTTGTCCTTGTTCTTGATATTTTCTTATAACTTCTTTTTCAGCACCTAAAAGAAAAGGAGAATGATGAGCTTGATATTCAGCTGAAAGTGTTTGATGAGAATAGAGAAGATGACCTGCTGGAGCTCTCCCATCGCCTCAGGGACATTCGGGCTGAGATGGAATATCCTTCTCATAACATTTTACCTGTGTCGTATATTTGTTTTGTGATCCATTTTTGTCTGAGACGCACAGGTCAGCCGTTCATCTTGGGAAGCGTTTAAATAACCAAAAGACGCTGTAAAAACAAGTGATAAACTTTTATTATTTAGACTGAAAAAAAGATAATGGTATGATGGAATGATTATCAGGTAACTGCCCAATGCGCTTGTAAATAACGTAATGACTGATTTATCACCTCTGGTGTTTGGTGGGACTGACGGCTGCAGGTCAGAGAAGATGTTAGGATGGACAGAACACTATGAGATCAACCCACAGAGAACAAACCCATAGAGAGGGATATGTCATGGAAGGATCTCCTGTGACAGTTCATGTGGGACTTACTTTATACTGTATATAAATGTTTTATTGTTATTGTATAAACTGGGTCTTTATGGAACAGATGCATTAATTTGTCCTTGTTCTAGAACCCCAAGTGTCATTATTCTAGGACCCCAGGTGTCAGTGTGCTATTCTTTCAGGACCCTAGATATCAGTGTGTTGTTGTTGTAGGACCTCAGGTGTCAGTGTGCCATTATTCCAGGACCCCAAGTGTCAGTGTGCTATTATTTCAGGACCCCAAGTGTCAGTGTGCCATTATTCCAGGACCCCAAGTGTCAGTGTGCCATTATTCCAGGGCCCCAAGTGTCAGTGTGCCATTATTCCAGGGCCCCAAGTGTCAGTGTGCCATTATTCCAGGACCCCAAGTGTAAGTGTGCCATTATTCCAGGACCCCAGTGTAAGTGTGCCATTATTCCAGGACCCCAAGTGTCCATGTGCCATTATTCCAGGACCCCAAGTGTCCATGTGCCATTATTCCAGGACCCCAAGTGTCCATGTGCCATTATTCCAGGACCCCAAGTGTCCATGTGCCATTATTCCAGGACCCCAAGTGTCCATGTGCCATTATTCCAGGACCCCAAGTGTCCATGTGCCATTATTCCAGGACCCCATGTGTAAGTGTGCCATTATTACAGGACCTTAAGTGTAAAGTGTGCCATTATTACAGGACCCCAAGTGTCAGTGTGCCATTATTCCAGGACCCCAAGTGTCAGTGTGCCATTATTCCAGGACCCTAATTTTCCTTGCGCCATTATTCCAGGACCCCAAGTGTCAGTGTACCATTATTCCAGGACCCCAAGTGTCCATCTGCCATTATTCCAGGACCCCAAGTGTCAGTATGTCAATATTCCAGGGCCTGTAGTTTAAAGAATCATTATAGGGCCTCCAGGGTATGTGCAGCTTCCAGGTTGCATGCATTAAGATAAAAGCCTTCTGTGTGCAGCAGCCTCCCTAATACTTAACTGAGCCCCATCTCTCTCAGCGATGTCCACGAATGCCACGGCCATCTGTGACTCTCCCTCCTGATTGGCTGAGACACAGCAGCTGCTGTCAATCAAAGTCAGTTAGCCAATCGGGAGAGAGGGGCGGGGTCAAACAGGGCGCCATGTCTGAGTGGACACACAAAGCTGCGGTGCGGCACGAGTGCCCCCATAGCAAGCTTGAGGGAGGGGCCAGGAGCGCCGAAGAGGGACTCGTGAAGAGGAGGATTCCAGATGCTCTGTGCAAAACCAACTGCAGGGAGCAGGTGAGTATAATATGTTTGTTATTTCTATAGAAAAAAAAATCGAGACTTTACAATTACTTTAAACCAAAACAAATGTGAGTGACATGGTGAACTAGATGGATATCATTATCAATGAGTCAGGAGGAGGTACGGACTGTGTGCTCTCTTCCCCTCCTAAGCTCACACATAACAAAGGGTGGGGGGGGTGCAATTTGGCATCGCTGCCCTGGGCACTGGATGATCTTGTCCCAGCACTAGTATTGGGGTGACATTTATCTGGGACTCCCTGGCATTATTGTGCCATTGTTCTAGGATCCCCAATTGTCATTATGCTATTTTTGTGGGACCCCCAAGTGCATCATTGATCCAGGATCCTCTGGTGTTAGAGCATTGTTTCTGAATCCCCAATTGTCATATTGCTATTCAAGATTGCCAAAAAAAAAAAAATGGTATTCCATTCTTCTGGGTCCTCCTTTCTATTACACTTGTCCTATGAATACCAATTGAACCTTTTTCATGCCTAGTCAAAGTTCATATAATCCAGCGGACTCCTTACAGCATTAAACTTGAACAAACGTGGGTTCCATTGGGGGGACCAGATGGATAGCATAGTCAAAAAGCCTAAAAATTCAAAATGTCACCAGCGCACCATAAAGCCCAAAATAGAACATTTTATTTATCATCACCGTGTCACTAATGCCCAAGAAAGGGCTTCTCAGTAGTCCCAAAACATCACACTTTACACTTACAATGGACACCAGGCCGTACATGGGAGCCCTAGTCGGGCCTTTTTTCTATAATCCGCCCACATCTGACCTCAGCTTTTCCTCTTCCCCATGATCTGAATTGCAGTTTTAGTATACAATGTAACATTATATAAATACGGCATTAGACGTAATCCCTTAGCATGGGCGGTGGGAAGAACGATGAGGCAGAGTAAACAGTTGTTTTCACAACCGAATGAAGTCTCTTCTATGAAAATCAGAAAACAAAAACCCAGCACGCGGAATAATCTAAACAACGCCATCACAGGCGGACGCACTGCTGAGAAAGAAATCAATTTAGATTGTATCCTGTCTGTGTCAACAGGAAGAGCTGATAAGTGTGGATCAGACTATGCATGAAAATACATCCACAACTTTACATTGTGTTTGCAGCCGCCCGGCACAGTGGGAAAAAACGGGGATAGGAAGTAAAGCCGCAGCGTTATCCACTTTGGCTTAATGAATAGGGAGTGAGGCGCTATCACATCTGCAGTATGTAGACAAGGGTGGCCCAGGTAATCCTGGCAATAGATTTGTCGCTGATCTCACAATGTAGAACATTTGAAGGCGAAGCTTCACCTGGTTTTCAATAAATATTTCTGTTGCATCGGGATAAAGAAAATGGCAAACAGGTGCTATTGTTTTACTGTTTAAGATCGAAAAATCCCAATGCTCGGGGGAAAAAAAAAATGGTTAACTTAAAGTGAACCTATCATGTCAGCAATCATTAGTAAACTGCAAGAACCTGTCGTTCAACTGTCAAATTCCGAAAACTTGGTCACTGAGGGTTTTCTTGTATTGCCATGCTGAATGAAGGTGGGACCACAAAGGCTATAAGGAGCCTGTAGATGGCTAATACAGTCAAACGCCACCTTTGTCAAAAAGCAGCCATTCACAACTAGGGTTCCACCAGAGGTTGCTAGGGGTTCTTTGAGTTGTGGCTGATTGTGCTTGCTTCGTTAGCACTTGGTAGAGCCAGCTGCATGACAGCAAAGATATTTTTTACCACTACTGTAGGGGTTTCCAGTTGGTCACAAATGGAAGGAGCATTCTTCTCATTGGCTACCAATGTAAGGGACAATTACTGTAAGGACTATTTTTCCCACTGACCATCAATGTAATGATTGTTCTTCTAACCAATCAGCAGGGTAAGGAGCATCCTTTCCACTGGCCACCAATGTATAGAACATTCTTCCTATTGAATACTAATATAAGGAGCATTTTTCCTATTGACCACCAATGTAAAGAGCATTCTTCCCACTGGTCACCCATATAAGGGGCATTCTTATTGACCACCAACTAAAGGGGGCATTCTTATTACTGATCACCAATGCAAGGAACATTCTTCCCATAGATCACCAATGCAAGCAGCATTATTCCCACTGATCACCAAAGCAAGGAACATGCTTCCCACCGACCACTAATGTAAGACACATTCTTTTCATTGGCCACCAATGTAAGGAGCATTCTTCCCACTGACCAGTAATGTAAGGGACATTCTTCTCATTGGCCACCAATGAAAGGTGCATTCTTCCCACTGACCACCAATGCAAGGGGTATTCTTCCAAATGCCTATCGATGTAAGGAGAATTTTTCCTACTGACCACTAATGTAATGAACATTCTTCTCATTGGCCACCAATGTGAGGTCCATTATTCCTACTGACCACCAAAATAAGGATCATTCTTCCCACCGATCACCAATGCAAGGGACATGCTTCCCACCAACCACCAATGCAAGGGACATGCTTCTCACTGACCACCAATGTACGGAGCATTCCTCTCATTGGCCACCAATGTAAGGAGCATTCTTCTCACCAGCCACCAATGCAAGGGGCATTCTTCCCACTGACCACCTATGTAAGGAGTAATCTTCTCATTGGCAACCAATGTAAGTCAAATGTATCCAGTGACTTCCAGTGAATTGGTTCTAGCAGGGGTTGCCAAGACCTGAAATGTGTTTCAGGGGTTCCTCTGGGGTTAAAAAAGTTGAGAAAGACTGGTCTAAAATATCATTATTTAGAGCTGATTGTTTAATGCAGAATAGGTATAGGAAGAAATAAAAGACCATTTAATCTAAATAGGTATAATTTTAAAAAAATCCTTAAATGTGTTTAGTAAAAAACACCTCAACCCCTCTTTATATTAACCAACCGTAATATTCTGCTTGTCATTCATTCCAATTCTACCACCTTGCACAGTGCCGTCTCACAGATCATTGGGCGTGGAGCACATGGAAGACCTCATCACTATCCAATCACAGGTCCTTGACCAGGCTAAATTGCTTCAAAAGTGAGGTCAGGGCATCTGGCAAGGATGATGCAAGCTCAAAAGTGGCTGAGCCAAATAAAAATGATTTTTGAAGGTATATATATGCATTTCAGCTAAGTATTTAGATGCTTTCCTATAATTGTGCTCCAAGAGAAGCCTTTACTGTACTTTCTTTTGTCCTGCTTTGGTTGATAGGAAGCATATTTTATTGTATAGAAGGCATTTACATCTCATTTGTGTGTTATTGTTCCTTGACTCCTTGCACCGATATCAATGAAGTCTATCATCTCTTGTACAATATGCTGAAGGACACCGCTTCGGAGCCGTACCTCCTCTCCATCCTGCAGCACTTCCTTCTGATCCGCAACGACTATTACATCAGGTGAGGATTGTTAAATCTCCCCGCCTTCTCATCCTTTGTCCGGGGAAATAATAGGCATGTGACAAAACAAAGCTCCTTCCTAGGTGTCCTTGGTTCTTGTGAGAGCGGACAGGGGACATTATGAAGATAACAGAACTGCTGTGTGACAATAAGATAGGCAGAAACACAACTGATATGAAAAGAATGTCAACACAATACCCACAGTGGCAAAATGTAATATTTATTTCTGGAAATATATCAAACATAGGAGAATAAAAAAAATAAAAAGGGCTAGGAGGTGGACATAAAATTCTTCTCTTCAGTCCCACACAGTTGTACCGACTCCTCTCTCGGACTAAGTTGGCTTATTCAGATTTTTTTATTTTATATAATCTTGGTTTATATTCACAATTCTGACAACACAGTCACAATAAAACGATAGTAATCAGGTAACAGACAATGAAAAAATAAAAACAAAAAGAGTAAGCAAAGCAACCCAAGTGGGTCATTGATCAATTAACATGAGGCCCGATTGGCTGTCCAACATAGAGGGTGTTAGCCCTTGTACACACGGACGGACATTCCGACGGAAAATGTCCGATCGGACCGTGTTGTTGGATAATCCGATCGTGTGTGGGCTCCATCGGACTGTTTACGTCGGAATTTTCGACAACATGATCCGATCGGACTCGTTTGTAGAGAATTCCGATCGGACAAAGTGCCACGCATGCTCAGATCAAATTCCTAGACCAAAGCTATTGGCTACTAGCCTGAACGTAGTCCCGTCGTAACGGAATAACGTCATCACGTTCTGATCGAACGGATTTTCTGACAACTTTGTCCGACCGTGTGTATGCAACACCAGTTTCGGACGAAATCCGTCAGACAAAATCCGTCAGACAAAATCCGACGGATTTTGTTGTCGGAATGTCCGACCGTGTGTACAAGTGCTTAGAGATGGAGGCATCACTTAGTGGTCATGAAAACATATGAACTATATCATCGTTAGTTTGTCTCTGGCCCTTCTATCAAACTTAGCAGTATTAATGAGCAAACACCTCTGATTTGGGCAGAAAAACTTTAGCCCAGAGGGCAGGTATATGAAGAGAACATAAAACATAAAAACCAAACTAAAACAATAAAAAAAAAGAAGCACTCTATTTAAATGTATGAGCAATCATATATCAGATGTCAAGTCTATAACATTTATGACAGTTAAACTTTCCCTCCCCACCGAGGCGGTACCCTTTGGTTGTGTGTTTGTGCGGGCCCCGTCTGCATAATGAATCCAAGTGGCCCAGATCCCATACCATTTATCATGTCTATCGTTACATGTCGCCATCCACTCCTCAGCAGCCCTAATATCGTTCACAAGACAAATCCATTCCGAGCGGCATGGAACTTGGCTTCTCTTCCAATAGATGGGGATCAATCTCCTAGCCGCATTCAGGTGGTGAGGCAATACCGATTTTCGTTAGAGGCTGAGAGGAATGGTGGGGACATGAAGGAGGAAACCCATTGGAGTGTCAGGGAGGTCTATTTTTAAGATGAGGTTTATTTGGGTTCTAATGTCCTGCCAATACGGCTGTAACTTAGGGCAATCACACCAAATGTGTAAAAATGAACCCCTATGTACACAGTCCTGCCAGCAAGCATCTGAGGAAGCTGGGTATATTTTATCAAGTTTGGCGGGGACACTATACCATCTAGCCATAACCTTGAACCCATTCTCCTGCATTTTCCTGTCAACAGAACTAGAATGAGTAAGGCAATACAGGTGGCCAAGTTGCAGCACAGTGAACTCATATTGCAGGTCTTTTTCCCATTCTCGAATGTATATTGGCTTCCCCTTGGGTCCCAGCCCTAATAGCATCTCATCCAGGACAGATATGGAGTGTGGGATTGGATTGGCAGACATGCACAGCTTCTCAAAAGGAGTGGAGGAGGTAGGGGAGCGCATGGCTTGAGGTAAATCACGTGTAAAATGTTAAAGCTGTCCATATCTCCAATCATCCAGAGGGAATCTACCATACTGAGCTCTAAGTTCCTCCGACGGGAGTAATTCCTGGTTTTGGAAGAAGCTACGGCACCTCACCTCACCATCTGCCGTTCAAGTATGGAAGACAGGCCTGGGGCAAACCAGGAAGCCTTCCAGGAGAGCCGGTGGAGAACCGAGGGGCAAGCTGTCCTGACTTGTTTAGGGCATCCCATTCCTGCAAAGCATGAACAGTAGCTGGAGAGACAAATGCTGACAAACCTTTATGTGCCTGGGCAGCCATGGGGCATGGGATAATTTGCAACCAGCCAGAAACTTTTCTAAAGATACCCACACCTTAGTGGACACCCCATGGTGCCAGTCCAATATCTGCTGCCCAGTGATTGCCTCATAATATTTGCGTATATCTGGGACGCCTGGGCCCCCCAGCCTCTTAGGTCTCTGCAGGGTGCGAAGAGCCAACCGAGGGCTTCGCCCATGCCAGATATATTTTAGGAATGTACAGTTAAATTACTGGGAGCAGAGGGGAGTAAGATAAACACCCAGATATTTCAGGTGAGTGTGGCACCAAGTGAAGGAGAAAGAGGACTGCAACCGTGTATGTAAGCTCGATGTGATATTCAAGGATAGAATTTCAGATTTATTGTAATTGATTCTGAAATTTGAGCGTAAGCTGAAATTCTGCAATTCATCCATGATGTTGGGGAGAGAAATTAAAGGGTCAACCACATAGAACAGGATATTGTCCACATAAGCAGAGAGTTTGTGCTCCCTTGGCCCAATGCCTGAAGCCCTTGACATCAAGCAAATCTTATTGAGTAATGGTTCAGGGGGAGGGTGAAAATGAGGGGGGACAGTGGGCAGCCCTGCCTAGTCCCGTTCAGAATAGGGAAGGTGTCCGAAAGGACACCATTCACCTTAACTCTGGCCTCAAGGAAGCTATAGAGCGAGGTTATCCAGGAGAGCATGTTAGGGCCAAGTTCCAGCCTGGTCAATACAGCTTGAAGGTATACCCAGTTCACCGTGTCCAATGCCTTTTCAGCGCCAGTAGAAAGCAAAGCAGGAGGCAGCTTAGATGACAGGTCTGTGTTTGTGCCCAATGGATCAATTGAATCGCCCAGTTAGAGTTGTCCCTAGCTAGCTAGTAATAAACCCAGTTTGGTCTGGATGTATGATAGATGGCATTATGGGTTTAAGTCGGTTTGTTAAAATCTTCGCTAATATTTTTATGTTGGTGTTGAGAATCAATATCTTTCTGTAGTTACTAGGGGCAGCGTGGTCTTTCCTGTCTTTGGGGAGCACAGTAATATGGGCCAGTTGCCCCTCTTTGGGTATAGCGGTACCTGAAGCTGAGGCGTTAAAGTAGGCACACATTGGATTAGACAATAAGGAGAGGAAGGTACCGTAATAGGCGTTCAAATATCCATCAGGGCCTGGGCTTTTCCCTTTCGGGAGCTCTTTTATCACTGTTTCCAGCTTCATCTGGGTAATAGGCATTTCAAGTTGTTTGCTGGTTTTGTTAGTGAGTTGGGGGTCTGAGCTTCTTCCAGATGCTCCAGGATATGGCCCTGCTTCTGATCTGCCACTGAGGCAGACAGTTTAGCAGGGAGATGATAGAGCTAGGCATAGTATTTCCGAAAAGGCAGATGCATTCTTAAAGAAGTGAACTACTGGGGAACTCATTGCAGGATGGAGTTTATGTACATGGTCCGAGGTCTATTGTCTCCTTAGGGCCCATTGGCATCATCATAGAGGCCGCCAAGGTCTTTGCACTATTGTTTGTGTTTCTTTCTCAGTAGAATGGAAGGTGTGAGTTCTCGAGCCTACCCTTAAGTCTAGGGGGAGGATGTGTGGCAATCAGGTTACTTCCTCCCCTGAACCGGGTGGTCTCTCTTCGGGGGTGCCCATCTAGTACTTGTTGGTTGGCTTCGACTGACCATGAGGAGAGATACCTTTCTCAGGCCTTTGGCTAGGTGTACCGAGTTGAGCCTAGCCCCTCTCAGGAGCCTCATGCCCCGGAGTGGTCTGGGTAAGATCCTACTCCTTCAGGGGGTGGGCATGAGACACATGCGTAAGTGAACTTTTTGTGTGTTTTTCACATGCACTTTTTATGTACGCTTAGATGTTTTGTTTTTACGTACCACCGCAGATTCAAAAATAGAGGTTGCCTGGGTAAGGGATCGAACATGGAACCCTTCATCACCTTCTCCAATAGGGCACCCCATTGACATACTTGCCAACATTATGATCCTGGATCATACACACTGGTAACCCCACCCTGTCCACTTTCCAGTTGGCCAAATCATTCCTACGTCATGGTTTGGTCCTATCAAGACCCTGCCCCTGAATGTACATGTACTGTCCATGACACCCCTTTAAGAGGAAGGTCCCATTAAGACCCCTCCACTAAATATGAGAGGGCCTTCCACTCATGTGCATTAGCTCAAAAAAGATTGGTGTGATCTTGGGACACAGAACTGACATGACTGTGTCTAAAATTAGGTATGTAATGAAAAGGTAAAATAATGAAAACAATCAGCGCACACAGAAATCAAGTATAACGAAAATGCAAGCTGTACACTGTAGGTTAATTACAACACCTCAGATAAAATGCAAAAGATAAAAGTAGTGCCGCACAATATGTGAGTCCATAAGCATGTATGAGAAAAACAGTAAAGTTCTTCAGCAATAGAAGGCAGGATACACCTCATCAGGAAAGACACAATTCAAATCCGCTGAATATTCTGAGTGTCTAATCCTCCACCAACAAATCCAAACTCTTACCAGATACGGTGGACCTCTGCTGCTTCACATTGCCATTTTTATTGATCGCTATTCCAGCATCTTTTATGTCACGGCCATAAGATATTTTTTTCTTATACTGTGGATCAATTCATTAAATTAACTTTGCGGAGAACACTTAGATTGTGTTTATTTCCATTTTCATATCTGGGAATATCTGGTTTTATTGGTTACACCTACCAACTGCCTTCATCCCATCTATGGATACAAGCCTATATGACATTCCGTTAGCTCAGAGGTCCACCAGCTCTGGTAAGAGTTTGGATTTATTGGTGGAAGATTAGTCACCCAGAATATTCAGTGGATTGAATTGCGTCTCTCCTCACGAGGTGTCCTTGGGTTCTATTGCTGAAGAACTTTACAGTTTTTCTCATACATGCTTATGGACTCACATATTACGCTGCACTAATTCTTACATCTTTTACATGTAATGAAAAGGAAAGTTTTTTTTTTTTTTTTTTTGTAAAAATGTAATTAGCATATTGGTGAGGGAGAGGGAGGAACCAAGGAAGGGCAGCACATAGGTAGAATAAACCTCAGTTTTTAATGGCAGTCATTAAGTCATTTGAACAGGTGAACCATTTCGATCAGACTTCCAACTTGCTAAAGTTCCCTCGAGTGTTTTAGCATAAATTGTAACCCATATACAGTATTTCCATCTAAAGGGCTTTTAAATGTAATAGTTAAGCACTGAGAAATGCTTTTCACTGTGCTACAAGGTTAAATAATTCGAAGAACAAGAGAAAACAAAGGCCATTTATATTACTTACCTTCAGCGTTTCCAAACACAAGAAGAATGTCATTACCTATGACAGAATGTTTTCTGTATTTCTAAAATGCTAAAATTGGAGAACAGATGGTATATAAAAAAAATCCCTTTTCTTTGATTTGTAGTTGAATTCTAGGCTAGTAACTGAATACACACTTTGGAAGTGCTTTCTGAACAGTTTTAAGAAAGTCTGTTCAGCCAGTCTTGTGACACACCTCACTCAAGAGAGTGACGTCTTTAATTTTAAAGTGCTTGTAAACCCTTACATATACCCATTGAATCACAATCAAACAAATCTCCTGCGCTCAACAGTACTGCGATAGCAATGGAAGAAGCCTATAACAGTACATGCACAGGCCTTGCTGCCCTCCAAGGGTCAGGGGATACCCAATGGAAACACTGTTCCCAAATTAAGAGAGAGCGCACCAACTTGCACATTACCAAGTAATATTAATTGAAATCAAAAAGAACGAAACGTACCAAACAAGTGGATAGTAAAAGCATATCAGAGTCCACAATGGACAAAAAGCAACCAGGTCACCAGGACTGTGTCCAACACACCGGAGGACCTTCCAGATGGCTGACGCATTTTGAGGGGGGGTCCCTCTTCTGAGGAAGGTCCTCCGGCGTGTTGGACACAGTCCTGTTGACCTGGTTGCTTTTTGTCTATTGTGGACTCTGATATGCTTTTACTATCCACTTGTTTTTATGTTTCCTTTTTGATTTTAATAAATATTACTTGGGTAATGCCAGAACAGAGGAGGCTGTTATATTTTCAAAGGGAAGCCAACTCCATAGTAATACTCTTGGTTTTGGAATGGGATATCCAACAAGCTCATATAGGCATGATGGTCAGGTATCCATAAAGTAAAAAGACACCTTCCTAGAAGAGTGGATGATGTTGGAGCCACAAGGTGGGGACAACTTTATATTAACACCCATAGTTTTAGAATGGGATGTCCAACAAGCTCATATGGGTGTAATGGTCAGGTGTCCACAAAGTAGAAAGCCTTCCTAGAAGAGTGTGTGATGTTAGAGCCACAAAGAGGAGGAAACTCTATCGTAATACCCATTGTTTTGGAATGTAATGTCCAACAAGCTCATATGGGTGTAATAGTCAGGTGTCCACAAAGTAGAAAGCCTTCCTAGAAGAGTGGGTGATGTTAGAGTCATTAAGTGGGTACAACTCTATATTAATTCCCATAGTTTTAGAATGGGATGTCCAACAAACTCATATAGGTGTGATGTCCAGGTGTCCACAAAGTAGAAAACCTTCCTAGAAGAGTGGATGATGTTAAAGCCACATATTGGGGGCAACTCTTTATTATTACCCATGGTTTTGAAATGAGATGTCCAACAAGCTCATATAGATGTGATGGTCAGGTGTCCACAAAGTAGAAAGCCTTCCTGGAAGAGTGGGCGATATTAGAGCTACAGAATGGGGACACCTGTATAATAATACCCATGGTTTTGGAATGGGATGTCCAACAAGCTCATATGGGTGTAATGGTCAGGTGTCCACAAAGTAAAACGCCTTCCTAGAAGAAGAGCGGGTGATGTTAGAGTCATAAAGTGGGTACAACTCTATATTATTACCCGTGGTTTTAGAATGGGATGTTCAACAAGTTCATTTAGGTGTGATGGTCGGGTATTCATAAAATTTGGGCCGTATATGGTATCTTCCTTTTGCTCCCCTACTGGGAACAAAGGAGAGCCCTGTGTAAGCTACAACTGGCAGCTTACACAGGGCTATGGATACCCAGCCTGACAGCTTTGATCGGCAACAGTGCTGTCAGATGGAGTTCTGTTTTACTTTCAAAGATTTTTATTGGTTTTGACAGACATGAGAATCAAAACAGAACATTACAAAACAATTAAACGTACAAACTCGTTACAGGTAACATGCTTTGCAATAAGATGTTTCAGGGGTGACCTAGAATACCAACAGTGAGGTGAGGCATAAACACACTCCATAGAAGCCGAACTCTTGCTTGCTTACGGCAAAGCGGGGTCTAATCTGGAAATCACCAACTAGCCCTCCCCCGCACCCCGTCTGGGAGCACACTGTGCGGTGGGGGGGATGCTCGGAAACCAACGTTAACCACCAGAAGTGGGGAGACCTCCCGGAGCCAAGTGGAGAGGAATCATTTTAGTGGTGTGAGTGCATAGCCCGCACCTCGACTCTACAGTAATATATAACACTTAAGGCATAAAAGAGGAGAGCCGAGCAAGTCTTGGGGATTAAGGCATCCCACTGAAACCCCACTTAGCAAAACACAACAGGCTTCTGTACCTGTAAACAGGGGGTGGGAGGGGTGAGGAGCATGGTAAAAAGGGGGGGGAAGGGGAGCGTGTCCGCAGTTGAGCGTCCCTCACAATCGAGGGTAATCCAGGGAGCTAGGGTAGGACACCCGGAATGAGCGAGATGCCCACATGGTGAGCCCAAGGCTCCCACGTAGCTTCAAACTGAGCTGTATTGTCTAGTAGAATGCCGGAAAGTTTCTCTTGCACCATGATCCAAGAGATTTTTTTGACGGCTGCTGCAAAGGAAACCTTAGGGAGTTTCCAGGCTTTGGCTATTGTCATTTTGGCTCCCAGTAATATAAAGTGTATTAGTTTACGAGAGTATTTCGGAATCCCAGGGAGATTAGCATTGAGTAGAGCAATGGCAGGACTTCTCGGTACAACATGATTGGAGTTCTGTTTTAAAGCAAACCCGTTGAGCTGCCATGAATTTGTAAAGCACAGGTTTTATTTAATGTGGAACTCCTGCAATTAAAAAAAAAAAAAAAAAAAAAGGAAAAAAGTTTTGCATGGAGTGCAAAGAATTAAAAAGTCGAGTTGCTGCCTTTGTCCCTCCCTTCCTCTCCTAATGTTAGTAGTCATTGGGGAAGGAAGTGATAAATCTCTCCAATAGCAATTAAAACCTGAGAGAGGATCAATTCCTTCTCCACTCTATCCCAAACTTAGCAAAAAAAAAAAGTGTAGTTAACTTTTTAACATCTTCCTCCATTACCAATGCATCTGTTAACACGTTTGTACTCTCTGGATTGGCCGCAATCTTATTGCTGTTTTCTCCAGCTTGTTTTTCTATGCATATATGACATAAAGATTGAATTTGCAATGCATTTTGTTCATCAAGACTCACAATTCCCGCTGCGCATTTTTATCCCCCCCAAAGGCCACGGTATCACGTGCTGGGAAATCAATAGGTCGTACTGTTGTTTTTTTACATCAATTTTGTTAACGTAAATAAAAGAAAATGAAAAAAATCACCTTGGCTTTATAATGACATTGAAGAATGTTATTGACAGCAATGTGATAAGCATGAAATGGATGTCAAGTATCTCTCATATAAATTGCATCAATATTTATAAGCGTGTCAGTAAGACATGAAGCCATGGAGGGAGGAAGGCGCTCTTAAAGGGCAACTTCATCCAAATAGCTAAGTACACAACTGAAAAAAACATAAACCCCAAAACAAAAATTGCTTTGAAACCCATCTCTGAAACGCATGCACAGTAACTAAAAATAAGGGTGACCCCTGGATCCCGGGACCAGGGCTGGGACAAGGGGTGGGCAGGAGTGTCGGTTGCCCTGGGTACTGTGGTATCAAGTGAAGTGGGGGGGGGGGCACCACAAGGAGATAGGGAGGGGGTTTGGTTGAGAAGTGGAATTTGGAGGGGAGGAAGCGGGTAAGAAACGTCCTAGGAGGGCAAATATGAGGAGGTGTGCTAGGAATGTGATTTGGGGGGATTTTTGTTGGGAGGGGGGATAGGTGAGGAAGATTTGTGCTAGTAGGGGTGGTTGGGGGTATCTGTGCTGGGGGGAATCTGTGCCAGATTGAGGGAGGGGACTTTGTGCTGGAAGGGGGATTTGGAGTGGGGGAGAGGATTTGTTCTTAGATGGGTAATTTGAGGGTTAGGGGATATGTGCTAGGAGGGGAAACTTTTTTGTGGCGGGGGGGATTTGTGCTAGAGCCATATGGGTAGAGAGAATTTGAGCTGGGGTAATAGGGGGCAAAGATTTGTGCTCAGAGGGGCAATTTCAGGAGGGGGCAGATTTGTACTGAGAGAAGGGGGAATTCTTGCTTAGGAATTGAGCATGCTTATTAGTATACTTTTTTTTGGAAGGGGAGGGGTTTTTTCGCTTACACATAATGCTCATACATATGGTTGGGCACAATTTGGCATGGTCACCCTGGGCTCTACATGACCTTGTCCCGGCACTGCCCGGGACACAACATTATTGAGGTCCAACATGCGGGACTGTCCACACAAATCGGGGACAGTTTGCATCCATGAAAATAATTGTCACCTTTTAAAAAAAATAAGACTATCTTAATGTGTTTGCTTTGTAAATTGAGCCTAAAGCTTCATCTAGATAAAAGAAAAAGAGCATACAGCGTGCATGGAGTGTAATTAGCTGGCAAAGGGGAGCCAAAGGTGGTAGAATTGGGCCAAACACACACCCCCCGGGTTCCATTCGCGCCAGAACTCTTGAATATCGCAAAAGATCAGAATCCAAACCGCGAACCCCATTGAAGTCTATGGGACCCAAACTTGAAAAAATCAAAAGTGCCCATTTTGAAGGCTTATATGCAAGTTAGTGGCCATAAAAAGCGCATAGGCACCTGGATACTGCCCCCAGGGGACATGTGTACTGCCCTCGGGGGATCAATGCAAAACATAAAAAAAAAAAATCAGGAGCAGTGATTTTAATGATGCTTTTTTAGCAGGCCAGAGCCCCCCCCCCCCCCCCCTCATCAGGGCCTTGATTAACGTAGGGGCTATTGGAGCTGCAGCTCCAGGCCCCTACCTTAATATAGGCCCAGCCACCCAAAAAGAACATGGAAAGCAATGGGGCAACAGGAAGAGATCTCCCCTGACAGGCCCTGCATTCCACATGCACCGCCGGGGCAGGGTGGTGGGATTCATAATGGGCACTGCATGAGCAGTCCTAACAGAAGCCTGGGGCACGCTAATGCAGGGCTCTTACAGAAGTCTGGGGCTTCCATAGTGTTAGGCCTGCGCAGCTGCACTCTTTCAGCTCAGAGTGCATGCCGATGCACGGCCCTTACAGAAACTTGGCAAATCAAATGCCGGGCTTCCCTAGTGTTATGGCTGTGCGGCTGCGCACTTTTGAGTTTGGGCGCATGCCAGCACAGGCTCTTGGAAAGCAGAAGGGTGCCCAGTAAAAGGCACACCAAAATCCTCAGCACCAAGCACATGATGCTCTTAATCCGGCCCTGCCCCCCCATATATATTGTGTGTGTGTGTATATATACTGTATATATAGTTTTTAAAAAAGGTTGGGGCAACAGGAGTAGAGTAGACACCACATCCCAATTTTTATGAAGAATACATAGAAAGAAGAAAAGGACTTTAAAGGTGTCAAAAGATAGAAAATTAGAATTATTATAAAAAAATATACTTTATTTGTAATAATAAAAAAAATATCATAAAAATTCCTTGTTTTATTGCTAATTCAATTCATATACAGTTACAGACACTCCCGCTCTACATGTTTCGCTCATTCGAAGCGAAACATGTAGAGCGGTAGTGTCTGTATCTGAATTTTTATGATAATTTTTTTATGATAATTTTTTTTTTGTTACAAATAAAGTATACTTTTTATAATAATTCTAATTTTCTATTTTTGACACCTTTAAAGTCCCACAGTTTTCCTTTTTCTATGTATTCTGTGTATATATACTGTATATATATATATATAGTTATACTTGAAGTCATTATCTGCACAAACTGCAGACATTTTTACACCTTTCTTGTTATGCTGGTTATTATCACTGTTCATGTAAATGACACCTTAATTGCCATCGCTCAAAGGAAGTCAAATATTACCTAGGATTTGAGGTTCTCCATCGCCCTCATAATGAAGACATCTTCACTGACATATGTCTATTTATATCAGCTCCGAAGCAGCTGAAACAGACTTAGGTCCCCTTTGCACATTATTCACATCACACAGGCTCCCAACGCCGGCTGGAAAAGTATCTTTCATCCCTCCGAGACGTGTGCGAGATAACAAAAGGGACAGATGTGAATTTTGAATATTCAAATACAGTCATCTGTAGATACTGCATTGTGCGCAACCATCACCATTTTTCTTCTCCCTCCCATAAAACGTATTTCCAGCCCCAAGTGTCTGTTCCTCCTGACTATTGTTATTTTTTATTATTCGCCAGCTGACGGCGAAACGCTTTTATTGCCGTAGCCTGTATGCTGAGCCTATCTCCTCCCAAAAAAACAAACAAAAAAAAAAAAAACCACAGGGCCTTGCATTGTCTTATTCTGAATGGATCCTCCAAAATGGGATGATTAGATGAAGGACTATAATTTGATTTGACATAATTTTACACTCATATAAAAAATGTTTCTGTATGAAAATGAGACTGCTGTTTTTAGAGGAATGAAGGAAGGAAATGTCTATCTTTCCCATTGCAATGAACAACATTGGAACCGTGTGTTACATCCAATACAAGGACTGTTGTTATAGTAGAGGTCTTAATGGGTTTAACCCCTTGGAGCCGGTGCCTCTCGGCCCTTTAAGGGGTTTAGGGTACCGGGGGGCAGGGCTTATGATCCTGTGACTGCTGTGATTGGCTGTTATAGCAGTCACATGATCGGAAAGCGCCTGATCACAGGTAGCAATTTTGAGCTTTCTGTTAGCAGCCGGTAACTGTATTTGGAGCGTGCAGGGCGTGCGTTCTCGGCACAACGGCATTGACACCAATGAACGCAAATATGCGATCACTCGGCACTAAGGCCCACCCACGAGAGGCTTCATATTTGTGTGTGGCTGGTGTGCCAATGGGTTAACTTCAACACCCTGTAGCACTCCGACTAATGAGCAGTCTAGGGGTGTCTTTTTGATATTTTATTGGAAAATTTAACTTGGATGGGGTGAAGGGAGCATGGGATACCCCAAACTGGTGAACTGAACTATTTGAGGACTCCTTCTCGATTTTGCTAAGCTGAATAAAATGTCCCACTCTCCAATGCTGACAGATGACAAGGACTTTTTCCCAAAAGAGCAAAAAAATAAATAAAAAATGCACACAGTCACTAACCGTAACCGGGGTCATCTAGTCACACGGGCACAGGATCATTGGTTTCCTCCTTCCGAAATCCACCAGGCACTCTTCAGGGAGGGAGACACAGACTCACGCCACCATAGGACAGCTGGACACCTGTCCCCCAACTTCATCCTAGCACTCTTCAGTGATCTTCTCCAAATCCAAGCAGACTCCAGGACTAACCTTTGCGAGCAAGCCCCCTAGCCAAAGTGTCAACTGGGACCTCAATGTCTTCTAGAGGACATCCCCAGTGATCCTGACCCAGGAGAACTGGACCCAGGAACTCTAGCCCCGCCTCAGGCCTCTATCTATTTCCAGCCAATCCCCCCCAGGGATTAGCTGGATTCCCCATTAAATATTTAAGCAGCCCACTTTATTCTTTCTACTACTATGATTCTACTATTCTATGATTCTATAATATTCTAGAATACAGGGGGAAGTGATCAGAGCAGCAGCCTGAGAGACACTAAGCAGGCCAGAATTATCAACCTCACCTCCTACTCCACTGACTACAGAGGAGCTAGGCCTGTCTTGACAAGGCTTTTTTGCTACTGTATTGTGCTGATTTAAATAAGGTATGCCTGTACCGTTCTCTGTTTTTGAACTCTACTCTGATATGTGTATGGGGTGTACAGGTTGGCAAAGCGGTAGAGTCCATAATCAGGAGGCAGTGTGGTTGAAAGCCAATCCCCTAGCTGCATCTGTATTTCTATTAGTGATTTTTGACTTAGTAAATGCGTTGTAACTATGTTGACTTCAATCATCCAATCACATGCTAGCCAAACTTCAAATCTTATTACAATTCTCCTTACACAAGCTTGGGTATGCTTTAAATTTTCATTTGGGTTCATCTCATTTAATAAGCAAAGGGCCTATTAAGGTGTGTTAATGCATGCACCTTATGTCGTGTTAATGTGAATTGTGGTAAGGCAGGCCATTCATTATACAAGTGCTCCCAAGGCACCACGGGGGATAGAAAAAAATGCATGAACTTTTTTTTTTGTTTGTTTTTTTGTTAAACAAAGCAGTGCACTACCACACAAGGAATGTGCATTGTAGTGTGCTGCGGTGTTGGGTTTTACTGTTGCCATTTGAAAAATGAATATGCTCTACTCTTATAAATGAACCCTAGTATGTAAGATTGTTATTAGAAACATACAGAAAGATCTATACAATTTACAAATATGATAACACCATTCAAGATGTTACTCTGTATAGCAGCCAATCTCAACCAAGGTTCCATGGAGCCCTAAAGTTCCTCCAGAGGTTGCTGGATGTTCTTTGAGCTGTGGCTGATTTACCTCCCATTTAATGGTTTCTGCATAGTTCTGGATCCCATGACACCTATGTTCTTTTTCAGTCTGTAAAGATGGCATAATGGCCACCACTGTATGAGGACATTCTTCCCACTGACCACCAATGTAAAGGACATTCTTTTCTCTGACTCCCAATGAATTAATTTTAGCAGGCATTCCCAGAAACCTTAAAATAATTTCAGAAAGATATATACTACTTACAAATATGTTAATATCATCCAAAATGTTACTCCGAAAAGCAGACATTCTCAACCATGGTTCCATGGAACACTAGGGTTCTTCCAGAGGTTGCTAGAGGTTCCTTGAGCTGTGAATATTCAACCTCTCATATGATGGGGCCTGGAAGTCCAACACCATTTGGCAAATGTTTTTAGTGGTCTGCAAGGGGGGATTCTAACCACCACTGTAAAAGGGAGCATTTTTCGCACTGCCCACTGTCAGAAACCATGAAATCAGACAGAGACAGAAGTACAGTTAAATCACACTTGTTTAATAATAAAATTAAATAGAACAAACATAGTCCAAACGTAGCCAGAGTTCAGGAACTAGAACGGATAGTCAGACAAGCCAAACATCAGGGAGCCGGAGGTGAGCGTAGTAGAACCGCAAGCAGGATCTGGAGCCAGAAGGGATGTCAGCCAAGCAAGTCTTTTAACAGGAATGCAGGAGATAGTCTCTGTGATGTTGACTAAGGAGAAGGCAGAGATCCTCTGGGCTGGACGGCTTAAGTAGGCAGGACTGACGAGCAGGATATCATCAATAGCTGTGTAAAGCCCCATACACACGATCGGGCTTTGTACAAACTTTCCAGTGAACTTTTGTACAAAGGGCGTTGGCCGTAAGTTTGTATTGCAGACTTTTTAGGCAACAAACACGAACTTAATGACATTTCAACATACTGATGACACTTCAAAAGAGGACATTCAATTACTCCAGCACCACCATTGGTCAACTTCTGTATTGTTGTCTGATCTTTTGCAATGGTTCTGAGCATGCGTGTTTGTAAAGTCCGATGGTTTTCTGTACACACGATCGGACTTTGCTCCATCAGACTTATGTTGTCAAAAAGTTTGTCCATTCACACAGCCAACAAAAGTCAGATGAAAACTGAAAAAGTTTGTCCGATGGAGCGTACACACGGTCGGATATTTCTCCAAAACAGCTAATTTGCATGTTTGTTGTCAAAAATTCTGATCGTGTGTACGGGCCTTAACTGTGGAGAGATGTCAGATGGCAATTAGCCAAGGTAAGTGGCAATGTTCCCACTGGCCCAAGATGAATTTATTTTAGCAGATGCTCTCTGAGACCTTAAAATTATTTCATAAATATATATACTACTTACAAATATGTTAATAGCATCCAAAATGTTCCTCTTTAAAGCAGCCATTCTCAACCATTGTTCCTTTACGGTTCTTCCAGAGGTTGCTAGAGGTTCCTTGAGCTGTGGCTATTTGACCTCCCATCTGATGAGGCCTGGAGGTCCAACACCATTTGGCAAATCTTTTAAGTGGTCATTAAGGGTAGAATTCTGACCACCACTGTAAAGGGGAACATTTTTTGCTCTGTCCACCAAGGTTAATGGCATTATTTTTACTGGCCCATGACAAATTCATTTTAGCAGGGGTAACCTGAGATCTGAAAATTATTTCAAGGGTTCCTCTGAGGTAAAAAGGTTTGAGAAAGGCAGCCTCATATACAATGTATAAATTAACCTTAATACACAACAGGACATTACACCTTATAGTATCTTTGCTTAACGTTAATGTATTCTAATTTTGTTTACCATTAGACCTCAGTACTACAAGGTGCTCGATGAGTGCGTCGGCCAGGTTGTATTGCAATGTGGAGGAATGGATCCCGACTTCAAGTACAAAGGGAGGCTGGATGTGGATTTTTCTCATTTAATAGGTGAGTGACCGAAAAAAACGAAAACCTTAACCCAAATAATATTGATAATCACATGCATTTTAATATTCCGGTTCAGTTCAATAAAACGTCTTGAGTCTATCTTTTGAATCACCTGACTCTATGCAGTCGAATGGTCCCACTCCTCTTTGTAAATCATGTGTTTGGACCCCAGAGATTTGCACTTAAAACGTCAAGTCCCAACATGCATCTAGCTGGCAGGATGAGCTAGGACTGGGAGCCAGATACTGGGAAAACTTTTGGCTGCCAAGTTTCAGATAAATTAATTCTTGCACTCAAAATGGAGGTAATGCGCACCTGATATTTAAATATGCAATTTGCATGAATAGCTAGGGGACTTGTCAGCATTACCAAATGTTTTTAGTATTTGAAATATGAATATTTAAAATTTTTTATTGAAGACTATTTTTTTTCTTATCATGGATTTAAAATAAATAAATAAATAAATATAAATCCAAATATACCAGTCACCCCTAATGCTATTGCCACTAGCAGGTAAAGTGAATAACATTTATTGATTGACAATCATGACAATGGCAACTGGACCAGCACTGAATGGGACTGCGTTATAGGGGAGATTTACAAAAATTGAAGAGGGCAAAATCTGGCGTGAAACCAATCAGCTTCCAGGTTTTATTGTCATTTTTAGATGGTACAGCAACTACATATCAGGAATAGGAAATGTTGGGTTTGCATATTCTTTAACATTGACCAATATCTTTTGTTGGGTAACCATATTAATTTACATGTTTTTTTTTTTTTTGTTTGTTTTTTTTTTTCCTTCATTCACATGTATATCTTAAGGCTCGGTTCACACAGGGGGCGACACGAGGCGACACGACTTGCCGCGCCGCGACCTGCCGTGACTTCAGCGGCGACTTGCAAATGACTTCTGTATAGAAGTCAATGCAAGTCGCCCGAGGTCGCTCAAAAGTAGTACAGGAACCTTTTTTCTAAGTCGGAGCGACTCGAGTCGCTCTTCTTAGAACGGTTCCGTAGTACAGAACGGGGGCGACTTGTCAGGTCATGGCACGGCAAGTCGTGTCGCCTCGTGTCGCCCCCTGTGTGAACCGAGCCTAAAAAAGTTATTACTAAGACTATAGTCCGTTCGTAAGTACCTAAATCTGCATATAGGAAAATAATGCACGTGCTCTTTGCAACATCCAACCAGCTTCATCTGTTTTCCGGTGCAGGTTATAAAACAATAAAGGCACTCTGATTTGGTTGCTATTTTGTAATTCACACAATTCTAAATGCATTAATAAGTGGCATTAATCATAGCCATGTCTCTCTCTTTCTCAATAGACTCATTGGTTGACAAGGCCAAAGTGGAAGAGAGTGAGCAGAAAGCCACCGAGTTCTCCAAGAAGGTGAGGTGATAAATCTTGGTCCACTGAAGCACAGACAATTGGCTTCCTATGATCGGGACACTTTGTGAAAGGCTTGTTTTTCTTTTTTTTCTTCCTCCCCGGTTGGAGACGGCTATTGATTTGATGCTCTGGTCAATGTCTCACAGCCTTTTAATGTGATCCTTGTCAGTAATACAAAGGTCAATATTGATGTATCAGGTCAGAATCTTGAAGGAATGAATCATATTTATTTAACTCAAATATCCTCCTCCAAGGATAACTATGTGACGTTTCTATGAATTAAATATAGATAACCCCTGATTGTCTACACCAGTGATGATGAACCTTGGCACCCCAGATGTTTTGGAACTTCATTTCCCATGATGCTCCCCTACACTGCCGAGTGCATGAGCATCATGGAAAATGTAGTTCCAAAACCTCTGGGGTGCCAAGGTTCACCATCACTGGTCTACACCATTGTAATGTCATCCCATTTTTTAATTTTTATTTTTTTATTTTTACTAGAACACCATTCTTTTACTCTAAGCCCTTGTACACACGGTCGGACATTCCGACAACAAAATCCGTCAGATTTTTTCAGACGGATTTCTTCCGAAACTGGTGTTGCATACACACGGTCGGACAAAGTTGTCAGAAAATCCGATCGTTCAGAACGTGATGACGTTCGTTTGTTGCGACGGAACTACGTTGCGGCTAGTAGCCAATAGCTCTGGTCTCATAATTTGATCTGAGCATGCGTGGCACTTTGTCCGATCGGAATTCTCTACAAACAATCGGATCATGTTGTCGGAAAATTTTATATCCAGCTCTCAAACATTGTTGGTCGGACATTCAGACGGAAAAAGTCAGATGGAGCCCACACACGGTCGGATTATCCGACAACATGGTCAATTGGATCTTTTCCATTGGAATTTCCGACCGCGTGTACAGGGGCTAAGTGTTTCAGGTTCTTGGTGATGACAATGGGAGGTTCCGTGCTTGATGGGGAATTTTATTGTCCCCACTGTGAGGACATTCATGGTAGTTCTTTACAGGTGGTTAACCTTTGATGATGGTTTAAGATGAAACTGGAAACCTATTAGAATAGGCTATCAGGGTTTGTCTGCATGCATTGACTGCACAGACTAAAATTCCTGCCTCCGTACTTCCAGAAATAAGTTTGACCAGCACTTGGGGACCCGCCAGGAATGAGTACAAAGCTGTGTGGAGCTATGAAATGACCTGGATACATTAGCTGAAAACATGACATAAAATAAAAAAATGTACAGATTAAAGAAAAAAAAACCTTTGGCCTTGGCCTCTGATGCTTGCGGTAAGGGCAGGTGACATCACCACGCCTAATTTCAGCCTGTTGCAGGAATGCATTCTTCCGGTAGGCAATGGTGAAGAAGGGTCTCCTACCCCTCATGGAAGCTGGGGCCAAAGAAAGTATTATTCATTTTTTCTGTAAACGTTTTTTGTAAAATCTTTATTAACTTCATCATGATTTATGCTATTTGTATTTGTGGGGAGTGTTGGCTGTCTATAAAAAGGAAAAGGGCTGTGTTGAAAGAGAATTACATGCCATCTTTTCTCATTTTGCCTGGTCTATGTGACATAAACATAGAGCAAAGCACTGCGAAGGTAGATAAATGCAAAAGTGGGTTACACGGTAGATGAACGTGGATATGTGTGTGTATAGTTATACTGTGTGTGTGTGTGTATATACATTATCTCACAAAATTGAGTACACCCTTCTCATTTTTGTAAATATTTTATTATATCTTTTCATATTAGAGTGAGTGTACAGCTTGTATAACAGTGTAAATTTGCTGTTCCCTCAAAATAACTCAACACACAGCCATTAATGTCTAAACCTCTGGCAACAAAAGTGAGTACGCCCCTAAGTGAAAATGTCCAAATTGGGCCCAAAGTGTCAATATTTTGTGTGGCCACCATTATTTTCTAGCACTGCCTTAACCCTCTTGGGCATGGAGATCACCAGAGTTTCACAGGTTGCTACTGGAGTCCTCTTCCACTCCACCATGACGACATCACGGAGCTGGTGTATATTAAAGACCTTGCATGGGGTTGTTATCATGTAGGAATACTGCTCTGCGGTCCAGTCTCCGAAGGGAGGGGATCATGCTCTGCTTCAGTATGTCACAGTACATGTTGGCATTCATGGTCCCCTCAATGATCTGTAGCTCCCCAGTGCCGGCAGCACTCATGCAGCCCCAGACCATGACGCTCCCACCACCATGCTTGTCTCTGTACTCCTCACCTGGTTGACACACGATTGACACCATCTGAACTAAATAAGTTTATCTTGGTCTCATTAGACCACAGAACATTGTTCCAGTAATCCATGTCCTTAGTCTGCTGGTCTTCAGCAAACTGTTTGCGGGCTTTCTTGTGCATCATCTTTAGAAGAGGCTTCCTTCTGGGACGGCAGTCATGCAGACCAATTTGATGCAGCGTGCGGCGTATGGTCTGAGCACTGACAGGCTGACCCCCCACCCCTTTAACCTCTGCAGCAATGTTGGCAGCACTCATACATCTATTTCCCAAAGATAACCTCTGGATATGACGCTGAGCACGTGACCTCAACTTTTGTTCGACCATGGCGTGGCCTGTTCTGAGAGGAACCTGTCCTGTTAAACTGCTGTATGGTCTTGACCACCGTGCTGCAGCTCAGTTTCAGGGTCTTGGCAATCTTCTTATAGCCTAGGCCATCTTTATATAGAGCAACAATTTTTTTTTTCTCAGATCCTCAGAGTTATTTGCCATGAGGTACCATGTTGAACTTCCAGGGACCAGCATGAGAGAGTGAGAGTGATAACACCAAATTTAACACACCTGCTCTCAATTCACACCTGAGACCTCGTAACACTAAGGAGTCACATGACACCGAGGAGGAAAAATGACTAATTGGGCCCAGTTTGGACATTTTCACTTAGGGGTGTACTCTCTTTTGTTGCCAGCGGTTTAGACATTAATGGCTGTGTGTTGAGTTATTTTGAGGGGACAGCAAATTTACACTGTTATACAAGCTGTATACTCACTACTTTACATTGTAGACAAGTGTCATTTCTTCAGTGTTGTCACATGAAAAGATAGAATAAAATATTTACAAAAATGTGAGGGGCGTACTTACTTTTGTGAGATACTGTGTGTTTATGTATATATAGATATATATATATATATATATATATATATATATATATATATATATATATATATATATATATACAGTGCCTTGTGAAAGTATTCGGCCACCTTGAACTTTTCAACCTTTTGCCACATTTCAGGCTTCAAACATAAAGATATAAAATTTTAATTTTTTGTGAAGAATCACCAACAAGTGGGACACAATTGTGAAGTGGAACGAAATCTATTGGATATTTTAAACTTTTTTAGCAAATAAAAAACTGGAAAGTGGTGCGTGCAAAATTATTCGGCCCCTTTACTTTCAGTGCAGCAAACTCACTCCAGAAGTTCAGCGAGGATCTCTGAATGATCCAATGTTGTCCTAAATGACTGATGGTGATAAATAGAATCCACCTGTGTGTAATCAAGTCTCTGTATAAATGCACCTGCTCTGTGATAGTCTCAGGGTTCTGTTGAAAGTGCAGAGAGCATCATGAAGACCAAGGAACACACCAGGCAGGTCCGTAATACTGTTGTGGAGAAGTTTAAAGCCGGATTTGGATACAAAAAGATTTCCCAAGCTTTAAACATCCCAAGGAGCACTGTGCAAGCGATCATTTTGAAATGGAAGGAGTATCAGACCACTGCAAATCTACCAAGACCTGGCCGTCCCTCTAAACTTTCAGCTCAGACAAGGAGAAGACTAATCAGAGATGCAGCCAAGAGGCCCATGATCACTCTGGATGAACTGCAGAGAACTACAGCTAAGGGGGGAGAGTCTGTCCATAGGACAACAATCAGTCGTACACTGCACAAATCTGGCCTTTATGGAAGAGTGGCAAGAAGAAAGCCATTTCTCAAAGATATCCATAAAAAGTCTCGTCTAAAGTTTGCCACAAGCCACCTGGGAGACACACCAAACATGTGGAAGAAGGTGCTCTGGTCAGATGAAACCAAAATCCAACTTTTTGCCCACAATGCAAAACGATATGTTTGGCGTAAAAGCAACACAGCTCATCACCCTCAACACACCATCCCCACTGTCACACATGGTGGTGGCAGCATCATGGTTTGGGCCTGCTTTTCTTCAGCAGGGACAGGGAAGATGGTTAAAATTGAGGGGAAGATGGATGCAGCCAAATACAGGACCATTCTGGATGAAAACCTGTTGGAGTCTGCAAAAGACCTGAAACTGGGACGGAGATTTATCTTCCAACAAGACAATGATCCCAAACATACAGCAAAATCTACAAAGGAATGGTTCACAAATAAACGTATCCAGGTGTTAGAATGGCCAAGTCAAAGTCCAGACCTGAATCCAATCGAGAATCTGTGGAAAGAGCTGAAAACTGCTGTTCACAAACGCTCTCCATCCAACCTCACTGAGCTCGAGCTGTTTTGCAAGGAAGAATGGGCAAGAATTTCAGTCTCTCGATGTGCAAAACTGATAGAGACATACCCCAAGCGACTTGCAGCTGTAATCGCAGCAAAAGGTGGCTCTACAAAGTATTAACGCTGAATAATTTTGCACGCCCCACTTTTCATTTTTTTCTTGGAGATTCTTCACAAAAAATAAAAAAATTATAACTTTATGTTTGAAGCCTGAAATGTGGCAAAAGGTTGAAAAGTTCAAGGGGGCTGAATACTTTCGCAAGGCACTGTATATATATATATATATATATATATATATATATATATATATATATATATATATATACATACATACATATAAATATAGAAATTGCAGTTTTGAACTTGAGGAAGTGTGGGAAATCCCCACAATTGATATTCCTATATTTTCAGTTCATTGTGTTACATGAAAATAAGATATGAATAACAGTTTAGGGATTTGTTATCCCCCCTTCCTCAAGTTCACAACGGTCATTCCTATGTAGCCTGTTCATTGTGTTACTTGGAGATATTTTTGGATTAAAATTTTCCCTTTTTTGCATTTCAATCCCAGTCCCTTTTTGATTTTGGATTATATACATACAGTATATGTATGCATATACTAATATATATATATATATGAGAGAGAGATATCTCTAACTATATATATTAGTATATGCATACGTATACTGTATGTATATAATCAAAAAGGGACTGGGATTGAAATGCAAAAAGGGAAAATCTTAATCCAAAAATATCTTTAAGTAACACAATGAACTGACAACATAGGAATGACAGTTGTGAACTTGAAGTGAGGGGGACTTCCGAAACTGTCATTCCTATGTTATCTTCATGTAACAAAATGTACTGAAAATATAGGAATAACAGTGCAATTCCCCACAGTTCCTCAAATTCAAAACTGCCATTTCTATAGTTATATGTATGTATATATGTGTCTGTGTATATATATATATGTATGTATGTATGTATATATATATATATATATATATATATATATATATATATATATATATATATATATATATATATATATATATATATATATTATGCATATGGTATTATCATGTATATACTGTGTGTATATAATCCAAAATCAAGAAGGGACTGGGATTGAAATGCAAAAAGGGAACATTTTAATCCAAAAATAAATAAAAGTAACACAATGAACTGACAACATAGTAATGAAAGTTGTGAAATTGAGGAAGGGGGGGAACGCCCAAAACTGTCATTGCTATGTTATCTTCATGTAACAAAATGTACTGAATACTGAACTGATTTTGGATTATATACATATAGCATTTATACTGTATGTGTGTGTGTTTATAAATATATATATATATATATATATATATATATATATTTTTTTTTTTTACCTTTGAATGTCCTCCTAAACACTTCTGAGTCAGCGGGCATACAAAGGTGCGCTGGAACCTGTAGTTTACCGACAGCCAGGGAGATGCTGTTCTGAAAACGGAACCATGTCTAATGAGGCCGCAGTAGCCCATGCCGAACGCCCAAAACCCCCATTTTCCGAGTGACATTTTGGCGAAGTCTATTTTTAAGCGACAGCTTTGAAATATTTCAAAGGCACTTTAGATGTTCAGCGCAAGCAGCGGGGAGAAGTGAGGGGGTATCGGTGCAAGGGGGGGCGGGCGCGAGCAGCTGCACCAAACAATGGCCGACATAACACTCCTCCAATTCCGGAGGCTTCCTACTGAGTTTATTATAGAAATCTCAAATACTTTTTAGAACTTAAATCTTTTTTTTTTTTTTTTCTCTCTCCTTTCCTCTTTCCTGTTCAGATTAGGAAAATAAAATCTTTTAGCATCAAAACAGCCAAATAAGTTTTTCAGTAACTGCAGCTCAAGTTTCATCTGCAGTCCAGCTGGATTTCACGTTTAAAAGGATTCCGACACTCTGAAGGGTCAAATGCAGATCTTAGATCTAGTGTGGAAGCCCTTTGGTGACAGGCACAGCCAACTTCAAACAGACTGATGGAAGAGGATTGTTATTTTCCTTTCTTAATGTAGTATATAAAGTAGATTTAATGTTTTATTAATATAAAGTGGGGGGGATTTACTAAAACTGGAGAGTGCAGAATCTGGTGCAGCTCTGCATAGAAACCAATCAGCTTCTAGTTTTTATTGTTAAAGCTAAATTGAACAAGCTGAAGTTAGAAGCTGATTGGCTACCATGCACAGCTGCACCAGATTTTGCACTCTCCAGGTTTAGTAAATCAACCCCAGTGTTGAGTCTCCGGGAGAATAAGAAGAACTTCCGAGTCTCCCCTGTTCTCCGCCCCCTACCTACCTTCGAGCACCGTCCGTTGCTTCCAACCCCCTACCCACCTTCCACTACCATCCTTTTCAGAGTAACCATGTGATTTGTATGGAATGTAATTCCGATAACAAGAAAAGCAGTAAAATAGATCCCCGTGCAGCTAACCACAATAGATCCCCTGCAGCAATAATAGAGCTGCTGCAACAATATACCCTCACCCCGCCAACAATAGACCCCCAATAGTAACAATGGACCTCCCAGCAGCCGGCATCAATATACCCTCCAGCAGTTAGCAACAATAGTCCCCTCCCTCAACAGTAGATCCCTCCCAGCAACAATTGACCCGGCCGGCAACAATAGACCGCCTAGCAACACTACATCTCCCAGCAACACTACACCTCCTAGCAACACTAGACCGCCTAGCAACACTAGACCGCCTAGCAACACTAGACTGCCTAGCAACACTAGACTGCCTAGCAACACTAGACCTCCTAGCAACACTAGACCGCCTAGCAACACTAGACCGCCTAGCAACACTAGACCTCCTAGCAACACTAGACCTCCTAGCAACACTAGACCTCCTAGCAACACTAGACCTCCTAGCAACACTAGACCTCCTAGCAACACTAGACCGCCTAGCAACACTAGACCGCCTAGCAACACTAGACCGCCTAGCAACACTAGACCACCTAGCAACACTAGACCTCCTAGCAACACTAGACCTCACCCCGCCAACAATAGATCTCCCAGCAGCCAGCAACAATAGACCCCTCCCTCAACAGTGGATCCCTATCAGCAACAATTGACCTGGCCAGCAACACTAGACCTCACCCCCCAACAATAGATATCGCCAGCACTCCACCCCAGCAACCAGAGATCCCTCAGTACCCAAGATTAATAGAGACCATCCAGCACACTCTAGTACCCCTTATTACATCAATTCTGTGCTGGAGGTTCCGGAACTGTTAACCTGCATTCATGCTGAAAAAAAAACTATATATATATCTATATCTATATATATATATATATCTATATATAACCATATAACCTATGTATAACCAGAAGGGTAAAGTGCATGGCAGTAATTAGCCTCAGTGCAAAGTTATCAGGCCTTCCCAAGGGCCATATATATATAAAAAAAACATAGAGGGATTGCTGCACTTAAACTTTAATGAAAAATGAAAACAACACAATATATGCCATAGTGTTCCAAGTTGGGGAACACTATGGCATATATTGCATTGTTTTCATTTTTCATTACATTGTAAGTGCAGCAATCCCTCTGTTTCTCATTCTCTCCCTCTTTTTCTTTCTCTCTCCCTCACCTCTTTCTCTCTCTCCCTCACCTCTCTCTCTCTCTCCCTCACCTCTCTCTCTCTTTCCCTCACCTCTCTCTCTCTTTCCCTCACCTCTCTCTCTCCCTCACCTCTCTCTCTCTTTCTTCTCTCATCTCTCTCTCTCCCTTATCTCTCTCTCTCTCTCTCTTCTCTCCTCTCTCTCCCTCATCTCTCTCTCTCTCTTCTCTCCTCTCTCTCCCTCATCTCTCTCTCTCTCTCTTCTCTCCTCTCTCTCTCTCTCTCTTTCTCCCCCTCATATCTCTCTCTCTCCCTCTTTCTCCCCCTCATATCTCTCTCTCTCTCTCGTTCTCCCCCTCATATCTCTCTCTCTCTCTTTCTTCTCTCTCTCTGTCTCTTCTCTCCCTCCTCTCTCTCTTCTCTCCACCTCGCTCTCTTCTCTCCTCTTCTCTCTCTCTTCTCTCTCTGCCCCCTCCCCCCTCTCTCTCTTTTCTCTTCCTCCTCTCTCTTCTCTCCTCTCTCTCTCTTTCTTCTCTCTCTTTCTCCCTCTTCATTCTCTGTCTCCTTTCTCTCTCTTCTGTCTCTCTCTCTCTCCCTCTCTCTCTCTTCTCTCTTTCTCCCTCCTCTCTCTCTCTTTCCCTCTTCTCTCTCTCTCTTCTCTCGCTCTCTCCCCCTCTCTCTCCCCCCCCCTCTCGCTCTGCCTCTCTCTCTCTCCCCCTCTTCTGTGTGTGTGTCTCTCTCTCTCCCCCTCTTCTCCCCTTCTTCTTCTCTCTCTCTCTCTCTCTCTCTCTCTCTATATATATATATATATATATATATATATATATATATATATATACACACTCTGAATACCAGATAAATGGGTTTATCAACTTTCTTATGCTTTTTTAGTTTTTGTCGAAACTGTAAAAAAAAAAAAAATGACCTTTGTCAGTCATGATAATACAATGATGGGAGGCGGCTAAAGCACAGCAGTCTTCCAAAGACTACCAGTGATCTTAAAGTATGGTGAAATTCTGGGGGTCTGGTTGAAAGCACAAGAAATTAGCAAATTCCGATCCTCTTGCCTTGAAAAGCTGTATAAATTCAGTATTAAAAAAATTAAAAATGAATTGTTGTTGCCTTTATTGATTTGCACCCAAAGTGGCCCTGCAGCTATAAGCTTGTCTCTGCTGGTAATACGGTAGTGGAGACATGGGTTGGTCGATTAGAGGGCCCAATTAAAATGTAGATGGGCTAAACAAGTCTCTAGATATTAAACAAACTGAAAACAGAGCTTAATATCGAACATAGAAACTTACAAATCACTGTCACACTGCTAATGAAGGCATGCATATTTAAAGAAAATCACCAGTCACATTTTTTTCAGATTTCAATAGAGAAAGAATTGGTGTAAGCTCCTCTCAGTTTTATTTATATGTTGCCATGGTCATTACTGCAAGAATTGAGACCTATAGTGGAAATGTATTATGCTGTCTCACTGGGAAGATTCACTTTCAATTCCACAATAGGAAGTCATTAGTAGTCTCGCTAAACCAGGATACCATGGAACCCAAGGTTTCCTCCAGACCTTGGAACCCAAGGGTTCCTCCTGACCATGGAACCTGAGGGTTCCCCCAGACCATTGAACCTGAGGGCTCCTCCAGACCATTGAACCTGAGGGCTCCTCCAGACCATTGAACCTGAGGGCTCCTCCAGACCATTGAACCTGAGGGCTCCTCCAGACCATTGAACCTGAGGGCTCCTCCAGACCATTGAACCTGAGGGCTCCTCCAGACCATTGAACCTGAGGGCTCCTCCAGACCATTGAACCTGAGGGCTCCTCCAGACCATTGAACCTGAGGGCTCCTCCAGACCATTGAACCTGAGGGCTCCTCCAGACCATTGAACCTGAGGGCTCCTCCAGACCATTGAACCTGAGGGCTCCTCCAGACCATTGAACCTGAGGGCTCCTCCAGACCATTGAACCTGAGGGCTCCTCCAGACCATTGAACCTGAGGGCTCCTCCAGACCATTGAACCTGAGGGCTCCTCCAGACCATTGAACCTGAGGGCTCCTCTAGACCATGGAACCCAAGGGTTCCTCCAGACCTCAGAACCCAAAGGTTCCTTCAGAGGTTGTTAGGGGTTCCTTGAGCACAGAGTGATTCTTGCCTCCCAGAAAAGTTCCCACTGACACCATTGATCTTTTTAGCTATCTGTAAGGGAGTAATTTCTCCCAATGATCACAAGTGTAAGGAGCATTCTTCCCACTGACCATCACACTAATGTATCATTTGTTGTCGATATAGTCATGTTTAGGTTCCCTGTGACTGGAAAGTTATTTTAAAGGTTCCTCTGTGTTTAAAAAGGTTGAGAAAAGCTGGTCTAAACTGGGTCCAAATCATTTGGTGGAGGGGGGGGGGGGGGATTATGGTGTGGGGTTGTTCAAGACATTTTGGACAATTTCATGCTCCCAATTTTGTGGGGACAGTTTGGGGATGGCCCCTTCCTTTTACAACATGACTGTGCACCAGTGTACAAAGCAAGGCCCATAAAGACATGGATGAGTGAGTTTGGAGTGGAGGAACTTGAATGGCGATAGAACACATTTGGGATGAATTACAGAGGAGACTGCGAGCCAGACCTTTTCATCCAACATCAGTCCCTGACCTCACAAATGTGCTTCTGTAAGACTGGTCAAACATTCCCATAGACACACTCCTAAACCTTGTGGACGGCCTTCCCAGAAGAGTTGAAGCTGTTATAGCTGCAAAGGGTGGGCCAACTCAATATTGATCCCTACAGACTAAGACTGGGACGCCATTAAAGTTCATGCACATGTAAAGGCAGGCGTTCCAATACTTATGACAATATAGTGTATCATTACATATGTTCATAGTCATGAAGAGGGGGCATCCTTGCGAAACCCCAAAACGTGTTGGTTTCCATTGGCAATTGCAAATAAAGTCTTATTCTGGACTTTTATAAGTGGAGTGTCGGTTCTATGTTTAATCCTGTATTTATTCTTCTTTAAGGGCCATCCACAAAAGTCCTAGGAAAACATAGTAACATAAAAACTCATGGCTACATTAAATACATTGGGTAATCCATCACTCTTTATCACTTTAAAATTAACGAGCAATAAAAGCCAACAAATTGGCTGGAGATACACTTTGGACCAGGTCAATTCATTGTGCCTTGCCTTCTCAAACATTAGATTGTAAGCTCCTATTGGGTTATTATATGAGCAGTTTTTTAATCTCTATATCCTGACCCGTCAAAATATGATTTATCTTTCCAAGTCCTGAGCTCTTGCTAGCCTTGCTGTCCTTTAAGCCTCTCTTACTTTTTAGAAATGGCGTATATAATGCTTGCCTTGATTGTGGGAAGGAGATGATGACTTTCTGCTCTGATCTTTGCAGTTTGATGAAGAGTTCACCGCCCGACAGGAGGCACAGGCCGAACTTCAGAAACGAGAGGAGAAAATCAAAGAACTGGAGGCAGAGATCCAGCAGCTTCGGACCCAGGTAATCAAGGAATGTATATATTTATACTGGGAAGGAATTGATAAATGTCTCTAAAATTGTTCAATTTCAGAAGATTATATCTATATATAGGCCACATACCGAAAGTGATGCAAAAGTGGTCATAAGTTTAATAACTTTCATAGGTTTTTAAAATTCCACATCTTGGTAGAGTAACACTTCCTCTATAGTAATTTTTCTTCTTTTTTTTGATTGCAGTTGAGCAATGGATTCCAAGCAGAAGCAACTTGCCCCTATTGAGTTCTTGATGAAGGAGGGGGCGTAGGCTGTCTGGCATCCACAGAAGGCTACAGAATGTTTGCGGAGATGACAATGTCTTGCCATTGGTGACTCTCGTCAATGGTGACATCTCTGTAATCATTCTGTAGCCTTCTGTCTGGCAACCTGCACTCCTCCTTCATCAAGAACTCAACGAGGTCATGTTGCTTCTGCTTGGAATATGTTATTTACCTGCAATAAAAAAGACAAAGAAAATAAAAGAAAAGTTTTTATCAACAGAGTTCCTTTATAGACCCTGGCATATAGGCTCATACCTTCAGGTAATTGGACACGCTTTTGAGGACATGCCTCCTGCGTGTCTTCCCGGTAACCCACTCCATGAGATCTCAGTTATTTGCTACTGAAAGGTGATGGACCTCTTCTCTCTTGCAGAGATTTCACTCTGAAAGTAGAACTAAAGGCAAAACTTTTTTTTTTTTTTTAATCTGCTGCACCATCCTCAGGCAGTAAGATGCAGAAGTTGAATCCAACGCATATTTACTCCACCTAATTGCAGTACAGAGGATGTTTTTAGGTCTTTTGAAGTGTAGGAAGACAATGACTTTCCTAAGCCTTGTCTCTGTGAATAAGGGCCGGCCATAGATGGTTTGAATCTCAGCAGGGACCAGCCAAGATTTGAATGTACCAAGTTGATTGATCGATCAACTTGGGTACAACCAGCCTGCCAAATTCTGAATGCGCTTCACACGAGTAGACACTGCATTGCATGGAAACACTTTGCTTGTATGCACCAATCCAAGACTCTACCGGCAGTTACCGTTTATACTCGAGTATAAGCCTAGTTTTTCAGAACATTTTTTAGGCTGAACCCCCCCCTCGGCTTATACTCGAGTGCCAGGCGCATGAATTAGGGTGGTGGCGCCCCTTATGGATGGGCCACTACTGTTTTTTGTACTAACATTACCATCCTCTGCCCTCTGGCTCCTCGCACCCTGCTCTTGTGGGAAACAAAATTATTAAAGTGTAATTCCACCCATGGAATAAACTTTACAGAAATCAACAGCATTATGCATCAGGAAAAACAATTTGGATTTTTTTTTTTTACTTTTTACTTTTTTTCAGCACTGTTTCTATGGGGTCCTTTGTATTCTGCAACTTCCTCTCCACAGCGCCTGATGGCATTTACCTCATGCTCACTAGTGCTCCTGGGAGATGCTTGTTATCATTCCCCAGGAGTCAGTGGGCAGCGCCGAGGGCATCATTGCCATCATAACGGGGCAGGCACATCTGACGACGCCACCCATTGTGATGGCAACGTCAGAAGTGTACGGCGCTGCAAGCCGTACCTCCTGCGCATGCGCGAGAACGGGCGGTGCATGCTGGTCGCTCAGCCGCACCTGATCCCGGAAGATAGTGCTTTTAGGATTCACATGCCCACAAGCAAAATGGGAAATGGTAGGAGACAATAATAAAATATATCTTTTGCAAATCGGCAATCGAGTGGCGATAGATCATAAAAACATGAGTTATATATATGAGTTCTAATCCAAAGATATTAATCTTAAAAAAATATATAAAAATTGTATACAGTTGGAACTCTGCTTTAAGAAACAACAGAAACTGGCGAGCCATTCAGGCCCCGCACCCCTCCCTTGGCAATCAAGTTTCTTCATTGTAACATAAGCCGTAAAAGAACTTGTGAACAATCAGAAAGTTGTTTTTGCAAATCACATTACAATTATCCTGAATGCATTAGCATTTAATGAGCCCGGCACTGGACATCGTGGAGCCACGAACTCGCAAATATGTTCAGGCCGCTATCTGAGACTTGTAACAGGAGCTCGTAAAACCGTTTCAGAGATGGATAACTATCGGCCTAACAACTAACGGGCAACCCGGGTTATTTCTCCTCTATATTTACAGATAAACAGCATCATGGGGTTTTTTTTTTTTCATTAATAACGCCGTATTTAGGTTTTCCTTCCCGCAAGACCCTCCTGGTATGTTTCATAGGCGAGCTACCGCTGTCAGAATGTCTAATGAGCTGATTCACTAAAGGATATGAGATCGGCTTAAGTATTGTGGTTAGCCAGTGATAGATGGCTGTTTAGTGTTTCTGGGAATCATTATGAAGAGTCATAAATGATATGATCTGGTACGTTATGCGAAATGAAGAAATGGAGAACCATAGTATAAGGCTTTAACACTAATCATACTATTGAATATTCATTTAGGTTACTATTTTTTAACCAGTGTTTAACTTATCTTTTATTTTTATTTCTATATCTTTATTTAGTTTTACTTAAAACATTAACTCTATTTATTTTTATGGAATCTGGATTTAATTTACTATTACTATTTCAATACTATCGAACATAAATTTGAGTTACTATTTTTAACTAGTATTATTTGTATTTATTTTATTTCTCTATCATTTTTATTTTTTTTATCTAACCTTTTATTTCTGGTAATACTCTTTATCCTATTGAATCAGAATTTCACGTACACTAAAACCTTGGATTGCGAGCATAATTTGTTCCGGAAACATGCTTGTAATCCAAAGCGCTTGTATATCAAAGTCAATTTCCCCATAAGAAATAATGGAAACTCAGATGATTCGTTACACAACCGTTTATTCATAAGTCCTTCAGTTTATAGTCCATATAAAAATATTCTAGCAATGTGACCAGGTTGTGTTACCATAAAATGTCCATCCACAAATGGAAGCCTCCACAAGGGTGGTGAGGAGGAAGGTCTATGTGGACAGCTTTACCCCGGATGCCTCCTTACTTAGATGTGCCTGTTTTAACCGGTTCCCGACCAGCGCACGCCGATGTACGTCGGCAGAATGGCACGGGCAGGCATATTGGCGTACAGGTACGTCCAATCTTCAATGCCGCCCTGCCATCGCGAGCGCGCCGCCGATGGTGCCGAATCGCAAAAAGTGGTCTGGACTTTGACCAGCAAAATGGTCTGGTCTGTAAGTGGTTAATCATCAACCATGAGAGATGCTTCATTAAATGTAACCAAATTGCTACACTTAGCCCTTGTACACACGGGCACATGGTCCGTTGGTTTTTTGTCAGACGGATTTTGTCCGAAACTGGTGTTGCTTACACACGGTCGGACAAAGTTGTCGGAAAATCCGATCGTTTAGAACGTGGTGACGTAATTTAGTTAGGACGGGACTACGTTCAGGCTAGTAGCCAATAGCTTTGGTCTAGAAATTTGACCTGAGCATGCCTGGCACATTGTCCGATCGGAATTCTCTACAAACAATAGGACAAAGTCTGATCGGATCATGTTGTCGGAAAATTTTATAGCCCAGCTCTAAAACTTTGTCGGTGGGATATTTTTCCGACGGAAACAGTCCGATGGAGCCCACACACGGTCGGATTATCCGACAACACGGTCCGATCGGACATTTTCCATCGGAATGTCCGACCGTGTGTACAAGGGCTTATAGGCGCCTCTCTTCTCTTTTATACTCAGTTGTGACGTGACGCTACTTGTATATCAAGACATCGCTTGTATATCAAGTCAAAATTTATTTAAACATTTTGCTTGTCTTGCAAAACGCTCCCAAACCAAGTTACTCTCAAACCAAGGTTTTACTGTACTATTTTTCCAACCATTTATTTTTTTTTCCTTAAAACCTTAACACCAGTACTATTGAACATGGATTTAAAGTGGAGTTTCAGTCGGTAAAAAAAATAATAATAATTAAAGTCTGCAGCTGCAAATACTGTAGCTGCTAACCTTTATGATAAGGTCACTTATGTGTCCAGGGATCCCGTGATGTCGGCACCCCAAGCTGTTCGTCCATCGGCTTTGGGTGCAGGTGCCGGCATTGCAAGAAGGAGAAACCGGCAGTGAAGCCTTCATGCTTCCCGACCGGTTTCCTACTGCACATGCTCGAGTCGCACTGCTCTTTCTGAAAGGTCCCGTAGTCTTCTGGGACACGGACAAGTCAGAGGAGGCAGAGGAGGTAAGGAGGAGGGACATGACATACAGTATCTCACAAAAGTGAGTACACCCCTCACATTTTTGTAAATATTTTATATCTTTTCATGTGACAACACTGAAAAAATTACACTTTTGCTACAATGTACGGTAGTGAGTATACAGCTTGTATAACAGTGTACATTTGCTTCATCAGGGGATCCCTGGACAGTAACTTTATAATGAAGGTTAGCAGCTACAGTATTTGCAGTTGCAGACTTTTAAATATTTACAAAAATGTGAGGGGTGTACTCGCTTTTGTACGATACTGTAGATACGTACCAGGAAGTGGGAGGGGGTACCTGTCAAATCCAGGTACCCGCTCCCTCCTACCCCTAAAAAGTGCCAAATGTGGAAGTGGAGGGTGCAAAGAAGTGGAGCTTCCTTCTAGGCCGAGAGGCCGAGGGAGAGATAAGCTATTCAAGAAGGTTGCAATGTCCTGCTGAGCAGCTTAAAGGGACCTGGCCAGGGCTACATCAGTTTAAAATCTTAGGATCCTAAAAATAATGAAAAAAACGGACCCCAAATTATTGCAATATCTTTTCAAACTATCTTGTCCTCCCCTAAGTCATGGCATAGGTCACATGACCGTCAAGGTACTTCTGTTGTCAAAACAAAGCTGTTTTGTATTACGGGAAAGCTGATGCGTCTTGTGAGCTGGGATAAGTTGATTCACAAAACAGGAGCATCAGCGAATTGCAAATGTCTCCACTGAATATATGCATGGAAATCCGTTAGTCTGCGGAGAAACAAGCATTGAGAATGCGCATCATGGAGTACTATCTTGCTAGAAGCATAACAGCATCGCTGTTTCCCGCAGGGAGCAACAAAGGAAGCGTACCCTCATACACATGCTAATTTCATTGGACGTTAGCTTTTCAATATTGTGGTCATGTTTCCCCTTATCAATTTCATTTAATAAAAAAAATAATTTTTTTTTTATAACCTTGCTTCATAGGTCCCTGGTCCCCTTTAATCTAATGCTTGTCCCTACACTCAAAACACGATTGCATATACCTTATCATAATACAGTTACTAAAAGCAATATTATAGGAATAAAAACAGTCTAGTAATCTGGTATAATCACGTTTCTTTTTTTGAGCTCGCCAAACATAAAATTAGCATTGCAGAAACGTTAATGCCTTGTAATTTCTAATAGAACTGCCCATTCTTTGAAATGGTACTTTCACTCACATGCGCTATCAGATCTTTTTATCTTTTAATTAGTACATTCGAAAATAGTTTCACATAAATGTATTGACTCCTCCATAGCAATAATAAAAAAAAAAGTAATAATAACTTATGAGTTATTGGATAGGTTCATATTTTTTTTAATAAAACCTGCTGTATAGAAATTATTATTATTATTATTATTATTTTTATTTTACCTTGGGTAGTTTTTAATATTACAACGTACTGTATTTTATTAGCTAATATTATTTAGGCTATAAACATAGCAGGTAGCTCTAGCTCTCATCATCACATCCATGACAATTCATTAAAAAGGGGAGGAGTTACGCAAATCTCTGATTTAAGCCCCCCCCCCCCTGAGGTCAATTGTGCATTCATAACTTCTATTTTGTGGTCTAGCTATGAAGTCCTTTTTGTTAAAATTTTGTACAGCGGTTTCTCAAGCTTGTTAGAACTCATTGATACAAAATCATAGGAAGCACGGTTTATATGGAGGAGATTGCCAGAGGCAACAAAAAGAGTACATCTAATAAGACATGTGGGAGAAAAGGGAGATTAGGTGGGGGAATCTAATACAATACGGCACCTCATCCCAGAGTTTGTAGTTAGAAAGAATAGTATTGGGAAGATGGGGATTATTACAGTGCCTATTTGTCTAGCAAACTAAGAGGGATTTGATTGGATTTAAAAATAACAAAGAATACAAAATTTACATAGAAAACATACTTAAAGAAAGAGTTCTTATTTATTTATTAAATACAATAAGAAAGTGGTCGAAAAATACATAGACCAAAATACACAATTCTATAGATTAAAATATACGTCTAATCATTCTACTTGGTCGAAATTGATTTGCTGGTCAGAGATGTCCCAACATGTTTCGCCATAACAATGGCTTCTTCAGGGGAACCAGTACTTAACCGAAGGAGAGACGAAGGAGGTAAACTAACAGATCATAACAAGCAAAAAAAAATATTAACATAACTGTTAAATCGAGTTCATTATCAAGTGCTGCTGGGCCTTTAATCAAAAAGTCTCAAGACTGAATGAGGTTAAATCTGAAAGTTCGGACCTCATTGAGCAAATGAAGAAGCACAACTGGACTGCCCAGAAGGTCCAGATTTTCTCCTTCTGGAAAAAGAACCACCTCTGCTACAGAACTCAGACTATTTATGCACTCTCCCAGTTACCTATTGGGCATCCTCCCCCAGGGATTGGCTGGGACCACATACATAGTTAGGCTTTCCTAGCCCACTACCTTCCAGAACCCTACAGAAGTTAGGGGGAAGCAGTCAAACCCGCAATCTGTGAAACTCAAAGCAGCCCAAAGCAATAACAAGCTGCTCCACTGATTACAGAGGAGCTAAAGAGCTAAATTTACCTAACATAGCGCGCACCTATTTAGAATGGTGCAATGTATGGTTCACATGGAACCAAAAAGCCCATCATTAGTAGGTTCAACTTTGATGTAAGGGTCCCATTTCGGGTCCAGGCATTGGCTATTTACAACAGTCTTGCTTTAAGCCCAGAACCTTGGCCCGGACAGCCATCTTTCTAGTGCCATCAGGGCTATGATCCCAAATTAATCTGGAAGCGTAAAGTAGAACAAATGGTTAGTCAAAAAAGCGGTATTGGTAGGGAAAGTGTAAGGAAAAATTAGGAAAGCGAAGGAAATTAGAAATAAGAGAGATCCTCTTCTCTGGTAAAGACCTCAGCTCATCCCCACCTCTGTCTGTTTTCATGGTCGAAAATGGGTCTTGTTTATCATGTAGGATGCTTGCAAATCTTTCGTGGCGCATGATCCAACTTCTTTTAGTTGCTGAAATATCGACCACAGACGGTTTTAATGCTTTGGCTATGGACATTTAAAAATATATAGAAGATGAGAGTCTGTTTAAGTGGGCTGTTCTGGCATTCTTGGGAACATTGTTAATAGAGTGGATCATTATGTATAGTCTTGTCTAATATCATTTGATTTTAGAAGTCCACCAGGAACAGACCATTGTTCCCGTCTCTCCACATCCTCTGAAGCAAGCCGAGGAGGCACAAAAGTAGATCTTGGCAATCCTAATAGGTACAAAGTACCTTCAGGAGAGGACTTCGTTATTATCGTCAGTTAGACTCATATTATTTACCCTTTTGTGTACTGGAAGTCCATGAGGAAGAATCCATTTCACTTATCTATAAAGTTTGGGGCTGTTTCGCAAGCTAAGCTGTGCAGTAATTTAGTAGAAATTGCAGCGGTTGGTTGGTACAACACTGCCTCCCTTCTGTTCCATAGACATTGAATATCAACAGTCCTCAGACAGTCCTTGCTGTGGTATCCTCTGTTTAATGGAATATAGGAATTGAGGATGTAATGCATACAATCCCAAAGGGGGCATCTCAAACATTCGAGAGAGGTACTCTGGGGTTGAATGCTACACATTTCAAGGATTGTAGTAATCTTTATTGCAAATTCTTACCTTTTTTCTGCACTGGAAATACTGATGTTAACCTTGTTAACACTTTTTTATCCAATGCACAATGGTCACAAAAACAATCCCAGTGTTGTGGGGAAAAAAACAAATAGCATTTTCATCATTTTAATATACTAGACTATTCAATGGTAATCACATTGCACAATAAAGCCTTCTTAAACCGGAATGTATTCATTTGTTGAGAGGTTGTTTGTTCTCTCAATCTAAAGATCCTTGCATTCCTCACTACACTGTACTGCAGTCACCCTGAGCTAGGGTTCCTCCAGAGGTGGCTAGGGGTTTCTTGAGCTGTAGAAAACGAACCTTCTATCCTTTGGCGCCTCCATAGTTTCAGGTCCAACACCACTTGGTAGAGCTAGCAGCATGACTGCAAGGGTGGCATTCTGACCGTCACTGTAAGGTGGCCTTCTTCCCACTGACCACTACCAATCTAAGGGACATGTGCCCAATGACCCCTTATGGACTAATCTTAATAGGGATTCCCTGAGACCAGACAATTATTTCAAGGTTTTCTCTGGGGTAAAACGTTTAGGAAAGTCTGTTGTACTACATAGACCAAGTTATTTAATTCAAATACCTTTTTCTTGGGTCCTCACGTAGAACATATCTGCCACCCTTTTCAAGATTCATCACAACCAAGCCATTTTGCAGGCAAATACTGCTTCTTCAGAGAATGTTTCACAACAGAAGGGAGGGAGTATAACTGCAATATCATATTCACAACGGGAGAAAGGGAGTATAACTCCAATATCATATTCTTTTTTTTTTTTAATGCACAGAAGACTTACCCAAGCTCTACCGCAGTTTGAGAACAAGAAGATATATTAGCTGAATGTCGGTGCTCAGGCTGTCATGTCCAATACAAATCCATAGTGTCAAAAATCCAGAAACACAAATGCTTCTCCGTTATGAAACTTTATTCAAGCATTACAGCAAGTTGCAAAATCATAAAATACTAATGCGTTGTGGCCGAAACCTTACTCATAGCAGGCTTCGCCAGGAGTAAGGCTTTGGCCAAAACGGGTTATTATTTTATGATGATGCAACTTCTGAAAAACACTTGTGTTGCTGTTTTTTTGACCTTATGGATTCATATCTTTTTAATGGTCAATTGCCTCCACTGGCACAGGTATGGTGTGTAGGAAGGTGCAGTCTACTTCCCCACTGCAGGTGCCGCTTGCCCGAAGTGGCAATGCAGGTGGAAGAGGAAATCAAGAGGAAGCTACTTCCTCTATGGTTTCTCTGGTCTCAGAGTGGCAGCATCCAGTGCCGGGATAAGGTCATCTAGCGCCCAGGGCAAAGATGCCAAATTGTGCCCCCCTTTCCCTTAGGATTGGGGTCAGGGTGCCCCCTACCCCTGTAATAAACTATTGCGCCAGGGGCAACCGTCCCTCCTGCCTACCCCTTGTCCCAGCCCTGGCAGCATCTGATTAGATTCTGGCACCCGTATTACTTTGGTGGTCATCTTGGGTCAGGCAGAGTCTATTTAAGACCCTGGCATCTGGGTTTGGCATACATTTCTGGTGTGGCTTGAGTAGGGACAGCTCACTCATCTGTCAGGGACAGTGCTTAGCATCAGGAAGGGTTCTAGACATGTAGGGAAAGTGCAGGGGCATGCCACCCTTCCTGAAAGCCTCCCCACTTGGGTACGGACCGGCCAAGCCACAGTTTACTCCTCAAGACAGATGCTGTAGGCACACCTGTGCCCTTTCGCTACTTTTCATCGCTGTTACTATCTATGCATGCTCCCAGTCGGGTGCCTTCCTGCCGGGATTGTTGTTGTTGTCGAACTTCATTTCCAATGCAGCCCCCTTTTCTGCAACTGGACTCCGAGTATTTTCTGCCACTGCACCACACCAACAGTAGTCTTCCAGCATCAAACTCATGAAGAATGCTTCATAAGCAGTCTAGTTATGGCCCCCAAAGCCACCTGATACAGTCCTCAGAAGTTCTTTTCAAAAACATTTGAAAATCTCTGGATCTTTCTGAAGGATTCTAATGTAACGTTGCTCCCTCAGACTTTCTTTGTCTCGCCGTGTTTCAGATTCTAAATATCCACTTTCAGCTTTACAGTCAGGAAAAAGTGCTGAAAGTAAAGCCTAAATAAACCGTAAGATAAACAGAGCTTATTACATTTGGGCAAAGCTTGAATAATCTGCGAGTTTGAAATGTCAGTTTAAGTGAGGCCATACTGCCTAGAAATGGAGATAATTCACACTGTACAAACGTCGCCCCTGGAGTTTTGAAAATTCAAGCCAGGCACAGGTGTTTAGCAAAGAGAAAAAAAAAAAGACAATTTTCACTTGTCCTAAATTTCTTTTCATGTTTTTTTTTTTTTTTCTCATTGGCAACACGTATAATCTTCAATCATTTCACGCCACTTACTGTTTGTACTTAGCTAGTTTTTTTTTTTTTTTTTTTTTTTTTTTTCTCAAAGTTTTATGTGATATACAGCCTAAATATTCTTTTCTCTGTAATGATATACTGAATATAATCTCACAAGGAAACATTAGGCGTTGTTTATTGGACTATGATGTTTGAAAGAGGCTTCTAAATCTCGGCAGATGTTTTTTTTATTGTTATGAACTTTTGGAAAAAAGATGTGTATTTCAGAACTGTACCCAATCTCTAGGGACTGTTCAGGTTTCATGGACGGAGAACGCTGATCACCTTCACAGTGACACCCGTGGTTATTAAGGTGCATCAACTGTACTCTTGCACCTTTCATTTTTGCACCATTCAGAATTTTGTAAATTGTGGTCTTCCACATCCAGCAAAATTCCTTTGTTTGTCTCATTGATTTAAAAAAAAAAAAATATATATATATATATATATATATATATATATATATATATATATATATATATATATATATATATATATATATATATATAAATAAATAAATATAAGACTGGGATGCCATTAAAGTTCATGTGTGTGTAAAGGCAGGCGTCCCAATAATAAAATAAATAAATAAATAAATAAAACATGCACCATTCGGAATTTATAAATGAATACATAATAAAAAAATAAATAAAAACAATAAATTGTGGTTTTCCATATCCAGCAAAATTCCTTTGTTTTAAAACTCCCCTCAGGCTGTCTCATTGATTTCTACAGATATCTGTTTATTCATTAATAATAATAATAATAATTGAAAAAAAAAAACATATATATATATATATATATATATATATATATATATATACATATATATATATATATATATATATATAATTTTATTTTTATTTTTATTTTTATTATTAATGAATAAACAGATATCTGTAGAAATCAATGAGACAGCCTGAGGGGAGTTTTCAAACAAAGGAATTTTGCTGGATATGGAAAACCACAATTTATTGTTTTTATTTTTATTTTTTATTATTTATTCATTTATAAATTCCGAATGGTGCATGTTTTATTTATTTAATTATTGGGACACCTGCCTTTACACACACATGAACTTTAATGGCATCCCAGTCTTAGTCCGTAGGGTTCAATGTTGGGTTGGTCCATCCTTTGCAGCTATAACAGCTTCAACTCTTCTGGGAAGGCCGTCCACAAGGTTTAGGAGATGTGTCTATGGGAATGTTTGACCATTCTTCCAGAAGCACATTTGTGAGGTCAGGCACTGATGTTGGCCGAGAAGGCCTGGCTCGCAGTTTCCGCTCTAATTTATCTCAAATGTGTTCTATCGGGTTGAGGTTGGGCCGCTCTGTGCAGGCTAGTCAAGTTCCTCCACCCCAAACTCATCTGTGTTTTTATGGACCTTGCTTTGTGAACCAATTCAAATTATTTGGTGGAGGGGGGATTATGGTGTGGGGGCTGTTATTTAGGGGTTGGACTTGGCCCCTTAGTTCCAGTAAAGGGAACTCTTAAGGCGTCAGCATACCAAGACATTTTGGACAATTTCATGCTCCCAACTTTGTGGGAACAGTTTGGGGATGGCCCCTTCCTGTTCCAACATTACTGCACACCAGTGCACAAAGCAAGGTCCATAAAGACATGGTTGAGCGAGTTTTGGCTGGAGGAATTTGACTGGCCTGCAAAGAGTCCTGATCTCAACCCCATAGAAGAACAACTTTGGGATGAACTAGAGAGAAGACTGTGAGCCCAACCTTCTTGGCCAACATCAGTGCCTGACCTCACAAAGGCGCTTCTAGAAGAATGGTAAAACATTCCCATAGACACAGCAAGCAAAGCCCATAAAGACATAGATGAGCAAGTTTGGAGTTGAGGAATTTGAGTGGCCTGCAAAGAGTCCTGACCTCAACATGAACACCTTTGGGATGAATTAGTGGAAACTGCAAGCCAGGCCTTCTTGTCCAACATCAGTGCCTGACCTCACAAATGCGCTTCTGGAAGAATGGTCAAACATTCCCATAGACACACTTCTAAACCTTGTGGACGGCCTTCCCAGAATAGTTGAAGCTGTTATAGCTGCAAAGGGCGGGCCAACTCAACATTGAACCCTACGGACTAAGACTGGGATGCCATTAAAGTTCATGTGCGTGTAAAGGCAAGCGTCCCGATACTTTTAGTAATACGGTATTATGGTAGGGTGGTACCCCACCAGTATATGGGTCCAGGATTCTCAACCAGGCAAGTTGAGGGTCTCCAGGGTATTTGCTTGTCTGAGAGGAAACTGGCTTTTCAGTTCTCTCATTATTTAGTAAGGTCCACTTTGGGACCTGGAGCCCTGGGATTTCTTAACGATCTGGGTGGGATGGGTTTTGAGACCCACCGACACTCTGATTGTTCAGGTGTGTGTGGGCCTGATAGTAGAGTCAGGACCATGGTTCTGGGCTCCACTCTCCTGAGGAGTCCAGGCTTGCGAGGGAGAACTGGCTGCACTGTGAAAGCCAGAGACCCTGAGTCTGAGGTCGCTGACAGTAGTCCGGAGAGCTCCGCGTGGGAGTCTGAGCAGTGGTGTGTCTGCTGCTTGAAGAGAGCCAGGTGGCTCAAGGCTTTTGATTGCAATGCTGCATGTGTAAGCCAGGAGGCTGAATATCCTTTTATTTAATGCTGATGGTGAACACCCCACTTTTGTTTTAATTTCTGGAACTTTTATTTTCTTTAACCACTTGACATCCACGCTATGGCCGAATACCGGCCACAGTGCGAATGTGAATTCCCAGGAGGCCATCATATGACGGCCTCCCCTGTCCATGCTCCCTGCTGTGATCACCGAGTCACTGAGACTCGGGTGATCACCGATCCGAGTAAGGGGCCGGTCCCGGCCCCTTACCATGTGATCAGCTGTCGGCCAATGACAGCTGATCACATGATCAAAACAAAAGCTTGTTGATCGTTTTTTTTTTTCCCCTCACGCTTACAGCGGAGAAGGAAAAAAAGCAGATCACCGGCTCATCTTAAAGGGACATCGGTCCCGAATGGAAGAGGCAATTATGCCTCATATATGCCATCTGAAAGTGCCCACAAGTGCCACCTATCAATGCCTACAAGTGTCACCTATCAATGCCCACCAGTGGTGCCAATCAGTGCCACCTAGAAGTGCTGCCTATCAGTGTAACCGATCAGTGCCTATCACTGCCACCCATCAGTGCCTATCACTGCCACCTATCGGTGCCCATCAGTGCCGCCTCATTAGCGTACATTATTGACAGACAAAAATTACCCGTTTTAAAAATGTTATGACAAATTAAAAAAATAAAATGTTTTTTTTTTTTTAATTCGGTCATTTTAAAAAAATTTTTTCACAAAAAACTAAAAACGCACAGGTGATCAAATACCACCAAAAGAAAGCTCTATTTGGGGGTGAAATGATAAAAAAATTCATTTAGGTACAGTGTTGTATGACCGCGCAATTGTCATTCAAAGTGCATCAGCGCTGAAAGCTGAAAATTGGTCTGGATAAGGAGGGGAGAGTTTAAGTGCCCAGTAAGCAAGTGGTTAATAAAAGTGAGCCAAAAAGTCCTGAAAAGGGATCATTTGTGTGGACTGTTCTCGCTAGCGGGTGCTACACTAAACAACCCCCAACTTTACAGTGTATATATATATACAGTGGTGTGAAAAAGTGTTTGCCCCCTTCCTCATTTCCTGTTCCTTTGCATGTTTGTCACACTTAAGTGTTTCGGAACATCAAACCAATTTAAACAATAGTCAAGGACAACACAAGTAAACACAAAATGCAATTTGTAAATGAAGGTGTTTATTATTAAAGGTGAAAAAAAATCCAAACCATCATGGCCCTGTGTGAAAAAGTGATTGCCCCCTAAACCTAATAACTGGTTGGGCCACCCTTAGCAGCAACAACTGCAACCAAGCGTTTGCGATAACATGCAATGAGGCTTTTACAGCGTCCTGGAGGAATTTTGGCCCACTCATCTTTGCAGAATTGTCCTAATTCAGTTACATTAGAGGGTTTTCGAGCATGAACGGCCTTTTTAAGGTCATACCACAACATCTCAATAGGATTCAGGTCAGGACTTTGGCTAGGCCACTCCAAAGTCTTCATTTTGTTTTTCTTCAGCCATTCGGTGGTGGACTTGCTGGTGTGTTTAGGATCATTGTCCTGCTGCAGAACCCAAGTTCGTTTCAGCTTGAGTACACGAACAGATGGTCGGACATTCTCCTTCAGGATCTCTTGGTAGACAGCAGAATTCATAGTTCCTTTTATCACGGCAAGTCTTCCAGGCCCTGAAGCAGCAAAACAGCCCCAGACCATCACACTACCACCACCATATTTTACTGTTGGTATAATGTTCTTTTTATGAAATGCAGTGTTCCTTCTACGCCAGATATACTTGGACACACACCTTCCAAAGAGTTCCACTTTTGTCTCATCGGTCCACAGAATGTTGTCCCAAAAGTCTTGGGAATCATCAAGATGTGTTGTGGAGAAATTGAGATGAGCTTTGATGTTCTTTTTGCTCAGCAGTGGTTTTCTCCTTGGAACTCTGCCATGCAGGCCATTTTTGCCCAGTCTTTTCCTGATGGTGGAGGCATGAACGCTGACCTTAACTGAGGCAAGTGAGGCCTGCAGTTCCTTGGACGTTGTTGTGGGGTCTTTTGTGACCTCTTGGATGAGTCGTCGCTGCGCTCTTGGGGTAATTTTGGGCGGCCGGCCACTCCTGGGAAGGTTCACCACTGTTCCATGTCTTCGCCATTTGTGGATAATGGCTCTCACTGTGGTTCGCTGGATTCCCAAAGCTTTGGAAATGGCTTTATAACCCTTTCCAGACTGATAGATCTCAATTACTTTCTTTCTCAATTGTTCCTGAATTTCTTTGGGTCTCGGCATGATGTGTAGCTTTTAAGGATCTTCTGGTGGACCTTACTGTGTCAAGCAGCTCCTATTTAAGTGATGCCTTGATTGTGAACAGGTGTGGCAATAATCAGGCCTGGGTGTGGCTATAGAAATTGAACTCAGGTGTGGACAACCACAGTTATAGTATGTTTTAACAAGGGGGGCAATCACTTTTTCACACAGGGCCATGATGGTTTGGATTTTTTTTCACCTTTAATAATAAACACCTTCATTTACAAATTGCATTTTGTGTTTACTTGTGTTGTCCTTGACTATTGTTTAAATTGGTTTGATGTTCCGAAACACTTAAGTGTGACAAACATGCAAAGGAACAGGAAATGAGGAAGGGGGCAAACACTTTTTCACACCACTGTATATATATATATATATATATATATATATATATATATATAATATAGTAATCCCATTTTCATTCTATCCATATAAAGTATGAGCGCATTGTATATTAAAGAGTTAAGTGCTGTGGATGGCGTCTTTTAAATTCTAATCTAATTTAAATTATAAACTCTATTGTATCCTGGGGATTCATCCTGACTGCTTCGCTCCATGTGTTGTTTTGTTTGTTACTTGCTCCTGACCCCTGCACTCTATACATTATGTTGTGTTGGATAATTGGTAATTATTGGGTGGGGGGGGGGGGGGGGTGACACCAACTAGCCACTGCTTAGTGCCATGTCTCAAGCATTGGGTCATATCTTGAGGTTATAGCAATATACTACAATTTAGTTTTTTGGGGATTTAGTCATCCTCAAAAAAAAAAAAAAAAAAAAAAAATTCCAGTCTGAACCATTATAGTTTTCTTCAAACAGGCAGAAATGCATAAAGCTTGGAGTAGAAGCGATATATACAGTATGTATAAAGCCTGACGGATGGATCTAAGCTATCATGGAAGCTTGCATCTTTAATAACTCAAGTTAGTAAATAAAGGGTATCACTTAAACGCCAAATCGATGGCCAACTATGAACAACCGAACAAATGATAGACAATTACAGAAGCAAAAATATAGAGCTAAAATACAACAGAAACCTTAAAGAAGTTCCCTTTTTATGTAATATTTAGTAGTCACCAAGTATTAGTTGCCAAAAAAAAAAGTTTCCATTTTTATTTTCAATAAGTTAATTAACTTGCTCTTTTATTTACTATGCTTTTATTTTAATTATTGCACCAAAGAAGGATGTCAAAATCATATAATCCACTCCTGTTCTGGATCACTTGTAGGTAATTAAAAGTCTTCCAGTGAAGTGGCACTAAGTGATTGGGTAGCATGTCTGCGGAATGCAATTAGGAAGTTTGAGAACACTCTTTACTTTGTATCACCGACTGATGTATCCTCTTCTAAACTGTTAAAGGAGACCCATGCTGAGAAGAACATGGATGCTGAAACTGATGAGCTCTCCTTTTGAAAATATCAGTTGCCTGGCCGTCATACGTGACCTTCTTGCTTCAGTAGTTTGGATCTTCGTCGTGGAACATGTGCTGAGATTTCTCTGACTTTTCTGATCTCCTTTATGTCTTCTAGTTCCTTCATTACTTTCCCCATTATATAATATACACAAATCCAAAAGGGTGGAGGGAGCTCCTTATGATGGCCATAGCAGGTATACAGACCTGGGAAATCAGTGCAAGGGTCTTACTTAGCCCTTGTACACACGGTCGGAGATTCCGACGGAATGTTTCCTATCGGACCGTCTTGTCGGATATTCCGACTGTGTGTGGTCTGCATCAGACTGTTTCCGTCGGAATATCCGACGGACCAACTTTTCCAACTTGCCGGTAAAATTTTCTGACAAAATGCTCCGATCGGACATACTCCAATCATGTGTAGCCTACTCCGACGGACAAAGTGCCACGCATGCTCAGCTCAAATTCCTAGACCAAAGCTATTGGCTACTAGCCTGAACGTAGTCCCGTCGTAACGAAATAGCGTCATCACGTTATGTACAATCAGATTTTCTGACAACTTAGTCCAACCGTCTGTATGCAACATCACTTCCGGACCTCTTCCGGAATTAATCCGTCGGAATTACTCCAACGGATTTGGTTGTCGGAATCTCCGACCATGTGTACAAGGGCTAAGAGCTGAAAGACAGAAGATATAGTCAGCCTTATTTTTTAGCAGATACCAAATCTAAAATATCAGTTTTGGGTGGTCTGGTGACAACATTTTGTTTTTTATTAGGTAGTCTGAATGCACACATCATCATACTAATGAAGCACCCTCCCAGTTTGGTTTCTAACAGGATTTAGGCTTCTCTGTAGCCAGTGGAGTGAAGTTTGATTGCTTTTGGCTGTTCTGGGTTCTGCTGGTTGCAGGCACGGCTGCTTCTCTTGATTTCTGAGTTCTACAATTTAATGGATTGGAAGAGGCAGAGCCAGAACTTGCATATTCATATAGCCTTAGCCAATGCCTGGGAGGAAAAGTGACCAGTAAGGGACTGGGATGTACATAAATAGGCTGGTGCCTAGAACAGTAGGGTCCTTGTGCTGTGTGGAGAAGACCCAGCCCAAGGAGACCAATCAGAATCCCATCTCAGGGAGAGCTGAGGGACTCACATCTACTATTGCTGGCAGCAGCTTGGAGGAAGTCCACAGAGGCTCTGGTCTGGAGACTCACAGTACAGAAGTCGGCGGTACTGCAGGAAAGCACTCAGGTACCTAGGGCACAGTGAGTAAAGGCCAGAGGGTGAGAGATCCCAGTGACTGTCCTTGTTAACCTATGGAAAGACTGATCCAAATTTGCTGGCTCAAGTTTGCCCATGAATTGGTCTCCATTGGGCTCTAGTTCACCTATCTCTATTCTCATGAGGGGGTTTCACCCTGAAGAGTCCATCACAGTCAGAGAGTGTCCTCTATTGTACTTTACACAAAATTTGGAGTATCCTAAGGCTCAACCTGCACCCTAACCAAGTTAATTACTCATTAAACTACAAAAAAACACACTCACTGCCTGTTTCTTGTGCTGTGAGACGTGGAACTGCTTTGTGCTTGGCTGCCATGTACCTCATAGGGAATTGAACCTGGGACAACATTTACAGATCAGTCAGGGGTGTGTGTGTGACCAGTGCTAGAGTAAGATGGTCCGAACACATACCTGGTTAGAGGCGAAGATGATGAAAGTGCTTCCCTTATACCTTTGCTCCAAACACCAATAGAGTTGAGCACAGGGAATGTAAGGACCCAAAGTGACATAAGTGCTGCAAGTTCATTCCACTGAAGCTAGCTTCTGGAATGAAACTTTAAAATATGAATGAAAAGGTCACAGGGGAGAAGCAGACTGAAAAACATCTGACAGGATACTGTATCACATGGGAGGCTAGAGGTGTACAGTAGTAGGAGACAGGCAGTCAAGAAGACAATAGGCAGGGCTGAAGGCAAAGTCATGGTCTGGATGCATGCCACTGTCACACCAGGAATGAACAGGGCTAGTCGGAAACCAGCTGAGCTCAGATCAGGAATCACCAGAGACAAGCCATAGTCAGGGACTACTCAAGGTTAGACCAGTAGTTGGCAGAGATAAGCCTTCGTGAGGAATCAGCCAAGGTGTATACCAGAAATTAACAGACAAGCTGTAGTCAGGAATTAGCCATGGTCACATCAGGACCAAACAGAGACAAGCCATAGTCAGGAACTAACCAAGCTCAATGACAGGGAAACAGAGCCAAGACAAAGCAATGGGCAATCTGGGTCAGCAATGGGTAAGTGAATCTCAAGATCAGCTTTGGGTATCAGTCAAAGGATAACCGCTGGAAGACCATCCAGCAGCTTCCTAGTTTAGCTGTGTTAATTAAATAGGCCATCTGGCTCCAAGCCTTGGAATTAGGCATGCATGTCCATACACCTGAATGCCCAGACATCCACTCAATGTCCCCATGTAGATTAGCATGTGAATTGGCAATGACCCTGGATCTGTGCATTGGCACATGTGATGGCTGTCTTCTGACACCATCTTGACAGGTCCTAAGACGAACCTTGAAGTTTTACAGTGGCTGTTTTGTTAGGCTACCATTTATTGTTATAAGATTCTGTGCTTTGTAACCTTCTCCTCTAAGCCCTTGTACACATGGTCGGAGATTCTGACGGAATGTGTCCTATCGGACCGTGTTGTCGGATAATCCGACTGTGTGTGGTATGCATCGGACTGATTCCGTCGGAATATCCGTCTGACCCAATTTTCCAACATGTTGGAAATATTTCCCGACCAACTGGGCCGGTCGGACATACTCCGATCATGTGTAGCGAATTTTGATCGGACCAAGTGCCACGCATGCTCAGATCAAATTCCTACATCAAAGCTATTGGCTACTAGCCTGAACGTGGTCCCATCGTAACGAAATTACGTCATCACGTTCTGAATGATCGGATTTTTCGACAACTTAGTCCGACCGTGTGTATACAACAGTTTCGGACAAGATCCGACGGACAAAATCCGACGGATTTGGTTGTCGAAATCTCGGACCGTGTGTACAGGGGCTAAGAATTAAAGTTGGCAATGTTTGGAACCAGGCTATTCAGAAAATAATAAATCCATTAGTACTTAGTGGTGCTGCTCCAGGGTGAGGTGTAGAGCCCTATAGGCACTCAGAGTAGTAGGGTTCTCAGCATCAGAAAAATCATCCTGTGAGCAATGAACATTTAAACATCAAACCTCCACTCACCATAGCCAATACTAGTGTGGATGTATACATGTTAAAGCCTTAGTCAATGCCACTGCTCGGGTCATACCCCCTGACATGTTTTGACTCGCCCACCGGGGCTTAATCATAGGGGGAAAAAATAATATCCATAACACCTATATTTAGCTAGTGGGTTCACCAGATAGCAAAATAAAACCCACCCAGGAGAGCGTTTGTAACCTAGAATGAGTTTAAATGGCTGTGTTACTGGACTTACAGTGCCTTGAAAAAGTATTCATACCCCTTGAAATTTTCCACATTTTGTCATGTTACAACCAAAAATGGAAATGTATTTTATTGGGATTTTATGTGATAGACCAACACAAAGTGGCACATAATTGTGAAGTGGAAGGAAAATGATAAATGGTTTTCAAAATGTTTTACAAATAAATATGTGAAAAGTGTGGGGGATACATTTGTATGGCGCCCCCCCGGAGTCAATACTTTGTAGAACCTCCTTTCTCTGCAATTACAGCTGCAAGTCTATTTGGGGATGTCTCTACCAGCTAGAGAGGGACATTTTTGCCCATTCTTCTTTGCAAAATATCTCAAGCTCTGTCAGATTGGATGGAGAGCGTCTGTGAAGAGCAATTTTCAAGTCTTGCCACAGAATCTCAATTGGATTTAGGTCTGGACTTTGACTGGGCCATTCTAACACATGAATATGCTTTGATCTAAACCATTCCATTGTAGCTCTGGTTGTATGTTTTGGGTCGATTGTCCTGCTGGAAGGTGAACCTCCTCCCCGGTCTCAAGTCTTTTGCAGACTCAAACAGGTTTTCTTCTAAGATTGTCCTGTATTTGGCTCCATCCATCTTCCCATCAACTCTGACCAGCTTCCATGTCTCTGCTGAAGAAAAGCATCCCCACAACATGATGCTGCCACCACCATGTTGGTGTGTTCAGGGTGATGTGCAGTGTTAGTTTTCAACCACACATAGCGTTTTGCTTTTAGGCCAAAAATTAAAATTTTGTCTCATCTGACCAGAGAACCTTCTTCCACATGTTTGCTGTGTCCCCCACATGGCTTCTTGCAAACTGCAAATGGGACTTCTTATGACTTTCTTTCACCAATGTCTTTCTTCTTGTCACTCTTCAATAAAGGGCAGATTTGTGGAGAGACGACTAATAGTTGTCCTGTGGACAGATTCTCCCCCCTGAGCTGTGGATCTCTGAAGCTCCTCCAGAGTTACCATGGGCCTCTTGGCTGCTTCTCTAATGAATGCTCTCCTTGCCCGGCCCGGTCAGTTTAGGTGGACGGCCATGTCTTGGTAGGTTTGCAGTTGTGCCATACTCTTTCCATTTTCAGATGATGGATTGAGCAGAGCTCCGTGAAATGTTCAAAGCTTGGGATATTTTTTTTTATAACCTAACCCTGCTTTATACTTCTCCACAACTTTATCCCCGACCTGTCTGGTGTGTTCCTTGGCCTTCATGTTGCTGTTTGTTCACTAGTTACATAGTAGATGAGGTTAAAAAAGACATAAGTTCATCAAGTCCAACCTATATGTGTGATTATATGTCAGTATTACATTGTATATCCCTGTATGTTGAGGCCGTTCAGGGGCTTATCTAATAGTTGCTTGAAACTATCAATGCCCCCCCGCTGAGACCACCGCCTGTGGAAGGGAATTCCACATCCTTGCCGCTCTTACAGTAAAGAACCCTCTACTAGGTTTCTCTAATAAATATCTAAGGGCTTCACATAACAGCTGTATTTATACTGAGATTAAATGACACACAGGTGGACTCTATTTACTAATTAGGTGACTTCTGAAGGCAATTGGTTCCACTAGATTTTAGTTAGGAGATTCAGAGTAAAGGGGGCTGAATACAAATGCCCCTCACACTATTCACATATTTATTTGTAAAAAAATTGAAAAACAATTAATCATTTTCCTTCCACTTCACAATTATGTGCCACTTTGTGTTGGTCTATCACAGAAAATTCCAATAAAATAAATGAATTTTTTTGTTGTTGGTTGTAACATAGTTACATAGTAGGTGAGGTTAAAAAAAGACACAAGTCCATCAAGTCCAACCCATGTGTGTGATTATATGTCAGTATTACATTGTATATCCCTGTATGTTGCGGTCGTTTAGGTGCTTATCTAATAGTTTATTGAAACTATCGATGCCCCCTCACTGAGACCACCGCCTGTGGAAGGGAACTCCACATCCTTGCCTCTCTTACAGTAAAGAACCCTCTACATAGTTTAAGGTTAAACCTCTTTTCTTCTAATTTTAATGAGTGGTCACGTGTCAAACTCCCTTCTGCGAAAAAGTTTTCCCCCTATTATGGGGTCATCAGTCCAGTATTTGTATATTGAAATCATATCCCCTCTCAAGCGTCTCTTCTCCAGAGAGAATAAGTTCAGTGCTCACAACCTTTCCTCATAACTAATATCCTCCAGACCCTTTATTAGCTTTGTTGGCCTTCTTTGTACTCGCTCCATTTCCAGTACATCCTTCCTGAGGACTGGTGCCCAGAACTGGACAGTATACTCCAGGTGCGGCCGGACCAGAGTCTTGTAGCGCTGGAGAATTATCGTTTTTATCTCTGGAGTTGATCCCCTTTTTAATGCCAATATTCTGTTTGCTTTGTTAGCAGCAGCTTGGCATTGCTGAGCCTATCATATACTAGGACCCCCAGGTCCTTTTCCATCCTAGATCCCCCCAGAGGTCCCCCCCCCCCCCCCCAGTGTATAGATTGCATTCAGATTTTTATATTTGTAAATTGGAATCATATCCCCTCTCAAGCGTCTCTTCTCCAGAGAGAATAAGTTCAGTGCTCACAACCTTTCCTCATAACTAATATCCTCCAGACCCTTTATTAGCTTTGTTGGCCTTCTTTGTACTCGCTCCATTTCCAGTACATCCTTCCTGAGGACTGGTGCCCAGAACTGGACAGTATACTCCAGGTGCGGCCGGACCAGAGTCTTGTAGCGCTGGAGAATTATCGTTTTTATCTCTGGAGTTGATCCCCTTTTTAATGCCAATATTCTGTTTGCTTTGTTAGCAGCAGCTTGGCATTGCTGAGCCTATCATATACTAGGACCCCCAGGTCCTTTTCCATCCTAGATCCCCCCAGAGGTCCCCCCCCCCCCCCCCCAGTGTATAGATTGCATTCAGATTTTTATATTTGTAAATTGGAATCATATCCCCTCTCAAGCGTCTCTTCTCCAGAGAGAATAAGTTCAGTGCTCGTTACCTTTCCTCATAACTAATATCCTCCAGACCCTTTATTAGCTTTGTTGCCCTTCTTTGTACTCACTCCATTTCGAGTACATCCTTCCTGAGGACTGGTGCCCAGAACTGGACAGTATACTCCAGGTGCGGCCGGACCAGAGTCTTGTAGAGCGGGAGAATTATCGTTTTATCTCTGGAGTTGATCCCCTTTTTAATGCCAATATTCTGTTTGCTTTGTTAGCAGCAGCTTGGCATTGCTGAGCCTATCATCTACTACCCTGTTTCCCCTAAAATAAGACCTAGCGTGATTGTCGGTGATGGCTGCAATATAAGCCCTACCCCCCCAAATAAGCCCTAGTTAAAGTCCTTCTATGTCTTATTCTCAGGGTAGGGCTTATTTTTGGGGAAAGAGGATGGGGTTTATTGTGGGGGGTAGGGCTTATATTGCAGCCATCACCGACACTCATGCTAGGTCTTATTTTAGGGGAAACAGGGTAGGACCCCCAGGTCCTTGTCCATCCTAGATTCCCCCAGAGGATCTCCCCCCCAGTGAGTACATTGCATTCATATTTTTATATTTTTATATTTGTAAATTGAAATCATATCCCCTCTCAAGCGTCTCTTCTCCAGAAAGAATAAGTTCAGCGCTCACAGTGGTGTTAGGGGTGGCTCAGTGGTGTAGTGGTTAGCACTCTCTCCTAGCAGTAAGAAGGGTCACTGGTTCAAATCCCAACCACAACACCACCTGCCTGGAGTTTGCATGTTCTCCCTGTGCCTGCGTGGGTTTCCTCCGGGTACTCCGGTTTCCTCCCACATTCCAAAGACATGCAGGTAGGCTAATTGGCTTCTGTCCAAAATTGGCCTTAGTATATGAGTGGGGACCTTGTATTGTGGGCTCCTTCAGGGTAGGGACCAATGTGAGTGTGCAATATACAGGGGTAGGGACAATTGTAGACACTCAGGTTGAACTGGATGGACTGGTGTCTTTATTCAACCTTACTAACTATGAAACTATGAAACAACCTTTCCTCATAACTAATATCCTCCAGACCCTTTATTAGCTTTGTTGCCCTAAAACATGACAAAATGTGGAAAACGTCAAGGGGTATGAATACTTTTTCAAGGCACAGCCTGTGTACTGTGACTGAACAGTAAAAGTACAAGCAGGCGACTGATGAAGTAATCTCTCTGCTCTCTCCTCCCATCAGCATGTTCCTTGTTGGCACTGGAACACTTTAGCACAACTCATTGTTTCTCTGTGCTGCTTCTCCAACTCCCAGTCTGAGCCCTGCGATACAGAGTCTTCAGGAGATTGATAACAAGTGCATTTAAGTACTTATGCTGCTTGCATTTAAAAAACAATACATTTATTTAATGACCTATTCATAAATGCAGAGCTGTTGTAATTTGTTTCATTTGTATCTGCCTGAACTTTTCCTTAGAAAAATAACTTTTGTTCCTCAAACTCAACACCCCAGAGGTCCGCCCCCCCCCCCGGTGAAAGTTTGGCATCCGGAAAAAAAAAAAAAAAAAACCCTTTTCGGTTCAGCCGTCTTCTGCACAGTCTGCTCCCCTCTCTGACCCCGACTGCCGGCAATCGATTCCTGGACGTGATTTGTAAGGCTCATTACGAAGTCGAGCTTGACCGCATCGACGCCGATGAAGTTTGCTTAAATTGCCGAGGAATTAAAAAAAAAAAAAAGTGTTTTTATTGCTGTCATTAGCGTCTTGGACGACTTCTTTTTTTTTTTTTTTTTTTTTTTTTAATGCCGACGATAAAGGGGCCTAAATTGAGCGTGTAGGTTAAGAATCTAATCAGTGGCAATTTGCTATTGATCAATCTCGTTCCTGAACGCCGCCTTGCCAGGAAACGGACGGCGAAGGGGGGAGCTGTATGGCAAGACTTGAATTATACATAGGGATTATTTATTAAACAGCCTTTGATTCCTGGAGCCTGGGTGGATCAGGTTAGGTCGTTTACAGAAATCCTATAAACGCGATGGGTTAATGGCTCAATTTATCTGTTTTAGGTAAATATCTATAGATAAGTGGAGGAGAAAGCACACTAATATCTGGTCTAAATACAGCGCCTTGCAAAAAGTATTCACCCCCCCGTTGGCATTTTTTTCGTGTTTTGTTGCCTCACAACCTGGAATTAACATGGATTGTTTGAGGATTTACATCATTTAACCACTTGCCGACCAGCGCACGACGATGTACGTCGACAGAATGGCACGGGCAGGCAAATGGGCGTACATGTACGTCCCTTTAAATTTGCCGCCCTGCCATCGGGAGCGCGCCGCCGGCGGTGCGCTCCCGCGCTGGTCGGGACCTCCGTGAGCCCGGTCGCGGGACCCGTGGACTCAATCGCCGCGGGCATCCCCGCGATCGTCTCACGGAGCGGCCGAATGGAGAAGTGCCGTTGTAAACAACATTTCTCCATTCTGCCTAGCAACTAGTGATGCTGATCTCTGCTCCATGTGATTGGAGCAGAGATCAGTCTTCACTAAATGAAAGCCCAGCCCCCCCACAGTTAGTAACACACCCCTAGGAACACTTAACCCCTGCACTGCCACCCACTGGTTAACCCCTTCACTGCCAGTGTCATTTACACAGGAATCACTGCATTTATATAGCAGTGATTACTGTATAAATGACAGTGGACCCAAAAATGTCCGATGTGTCCGCCATAATGTCGCAGTCACAATAAAAATCGCTGATCGCCGCATTACTAGTAAAAAAAAAAATAATAAAAAATTATTAATAAAAATGCCATAAAACGATCCCTTATTTTGTAAACGCTATAACTTTTGCGCAAACCAATCAATAATCGCTTATTGCGATTTTTTTTTTTACCAAAAATATGTAGAAGAATACGTATCGGCCTAAACTGAGGGAAAAAAATGTTTTTTTATATATTTTTGGGGGATATTTATTATAACAAAAAGTAAAAAATAATGCGTTTTTTTCAAAATTGTCGCTCTATTTTTGTTTATAGCGCAAAAAATAAAAACCGCAGGGGTGATCAAATACCACCAAAAGAAAGCGCTATTTGTGGGAAAAAAAGGACGTCAATTTTGTTTGGGAGCCACGCCGCATGACCACGCAATTATCAGTTAAAGCGACGCAGTGCTGAATCGCAAAAAGTGGTCTGGTCTTTGACCAGCAAATTGGTCTGGTCTGAAAGTGCTTAATTTACAGAACACGCCCACAGCGTTGACGCTTTTTTTTTTTTTAATTGTGAAGCAAACAACAAAATAGGATAAAATAACAGAAAAAGTCAATGTGCATAAGTATTCACCCCCCTAAAGTCAATACTTTGTAGAGACACCTTTTGCGGCTATCACAAGTCCAAGTTGCTTTGGATAAGTCTCTATGAGTCTTGCCACATCTCACCACTGGGATTTTTGCCCATTCCTCCTTGCAAAACTGCTCCAGCTCCTTCAAGTTGGATGGTTTGTGCTTGTGAACAGCAATCTTTAAGTCTGACCACAGATTTTCTATTGGATTGAGGTCTGGGCTTTGACTAGGCCATTCCAACACATTTATGTGTTTCCCCTTAAACCACTCAAGTGTTGCTTTAGCAGTGTGTTTGGGGTCATTGTCCTGCTGGAAGGTGAACCTCCGTCCTAGCCTCAAATCACACACAGAGTGGTGCAGGTTTTCTCAAGAATATCCCTGTATTTAGCACCATCCATCTTTCCCTCAACTCTGACCAGTTTCCCAGTCCTGACTTCTGAAAAACATTCCCACAGCATGATGCTGCCACCACCATGTCTCACGGTGGGGGATGGTGTTCTTTGGGTGATGTGATGTGTTGGGTTTGCACCAGACATAGTGTTTTCTTTGGCCAAAAAGTTCAATTTTAGTCTCATCAGACCAGAGCACCTTCCTCCATACATCAGACCAGAGCACCTTCCTCCATACATCAGACCAGAGCACCTTCCTCCATACATCAGACCAGAGCACCTTCCTCCATACATCAGACCAGAGCACCTTCCTCCATACATTTTGAGAGTCTCCCACATGCCTTTTCGCAAACTTAAAACGTTCCATTTTGTTTTTTTGCTGAAAGTAATGGGTTTCTTCTGGCCACTCTGCCATAAAGCCCAACTCTATGGAGGGTGCGGCTTATTGTCGTCCTATGTACAGATACTCCGGTCTCTGCTGTGGAACTCTGCAGCTCTTGCCGGGTTACCTTAAGTCTCTGTTCTGCCTCTCTGATTAATGCCCTCCTTGCCCGGTCCGTGAGTTTTGGTGTGCGCCCGTCTCTTGGCAGGTTTGCTGTTGTGCCATGTTCTTTCCATGTGGTTATGATAGATGTGATGGTGCTCCTAGGGATCATCAAAGATTTGGATATATTTTTATAACCCAACCCTGACTTGTACTTCTCAACAACATTGTCCCTTACTTGTTTGGAGAGTTCCTTGGTCTTCATGGCAGTGTTTGGTTAGTGGTGCCTCTTGCTTAGGTGTTGCAGATTCTGGGGCCTTTCAACAAGGTGTGTATATGTAATGACAGATCATGTGACACTTAGATTGCACACAGGGGGACATCATTTCACTAATTATGTGACTTCTGAAGGTAATTGGTTGCACCAGAGCTTTTTATGGGCTTCATAACAAAGGGGGTGAATACATACGCGCATGACAAGTTTAATAGTTTTATACATATTTGTAGCGGCCAACACCCTTGCTGGGCAGCCTTGACTTGTTGGGCTTATCAGTTACCTTCTCTTGGCCTGCTCTTCCACGTCTAGGGGTTCCCAGGGTTGATACCCAATGACTTGAACACTGACACAGATAAAGTCCTTTAAAAAACTTTTTATTTTGCAGTAGTAACATCCAATAACACAGTCTCTTAGGGAACAGAAGGCACGGGTGAAGAACTCGGGCACCTTGAACTGCGGCCTAGCAAAGTCTCTACTTCCACCCAGAGAGTAGCCACTCACACCTGGGTACTTCAAGGCTGAACAGATCTCTAGCCAGAGATCATGGCAGTCAGCACGTTGACTAAAAACTTGAAACAGTCCTACGAACGTGTACAAGTTGTAACTAAGGGTGAACAGGAACCTTTTCTCTCAGCACCTGGAAGGTTTCCCATCTCCTCAATGGTACTGGAAAAGTGTGAATTCGTCAATGTCCTTCCCAACTCAGTAACCAGGCACTTCTCAGGATGCCACTTGCCGGCCCTCCTCCGAAGAGTCCTCCCCCGGTCACTTCCACGAGCTGCGGTGCCTCTCCAAGCCAAGAGCACACCCGGACATCTTGAATCCTCCCTCAGTTACTGCGCCTCGGACCAGCAGGTTCCGAGACTAGAAAACAGACGGATCCCTACCCCAGACCAGACTGGTCTATTGGGGGCTTTCAACAGGAACATGTTGCAGGAGGTCGAACACCCCGTGACCGGGACCCCTCACGGGGCTACCCCGGTCCTGGAACCAGAACAGACCATGCGGGTCCCACGAACTCCTCTCACCTGAACACGTGACCCACTCCTCTTAAGTACCCCTTTCCAGGCTCCTCAGTGGGCCCCCGGCACTCCCACTGATTGGCTCCAAGAAGGCCGATACCTAAACATCCAACCAGACCTGGTTCTGGCCTTTCATGTGCACCTCACCATTCACATGACCAGGCAGAACTTCCAAACACAGCCCGGCCAGACTGGTGTTAAGGCCAACCTATGTAATTAACCCTCAGAACCCCTACTGTTCTGAGGCAAAAAAACTAAATTTACATTTACATTACAATATGAAACTGTCCAAAATGTCATCCGCTACATATATTTTTCTAATTTTATTTCCCCAATTAAGACTATTGTGTTCTGATCCATCACATACAATTCAGATTAAAAAAGCATTGAACTAAAGGCTGTTAATGTAATAAAATAAGTAAAAAGCCAAGGTGGGCGAATAGCACTGTATGTATAAAACCATTTTACCTTTTTTTTTATTTTTTTTTATTTTTGGGGGGGGGGGATTAAAAGCCAAAAATTTGTTTGCCCGCTGTTGCACAAAACACTTTACTTGCAATGCCAGCGTTTTGAATGCTTTTTATTTTGCAATGAATTCGCACAATATCATTGTCCTAAATGGATGTGTAGTTTTAAATAATAGCTTTGCACAAAGCACCATGCCCAAATAGGTCCAAGGGTTGCTTTGGCACATTTGTCGTGTGTAGGGCAGCTCATTGAAATGAATGGGGCTGTCCTTGGTGTGACAACACATGGAAAAAACGTGAGTTCGCAAAATGCAAATGTGAAAATGCCTTGATGGGTGGATGTCAGCCTGGAGGAGTATTATAAAGAAAGGTTCATGTACTTATATTGGCTGTATTTATAAGTACATGTGATTTTTTTTTCCAAAACAATGCAAAGCTGGTGTTTTTATGTGCCCATGAAGCTCTGCTATAAGGTGGTGTATATGTTATAATTATACAGTTACAAATAATTATCTTCCTAAATATATCTATATCTATATATATATATATATATATATATATATATATATATATATATATATATATGTATATATGGGAGATAGGGTTGCCACCTCATTCCTTTAAACCCAAACACATATGAATTACACAATTTCTGAGGCTAATTAAATGCAGATAAGGCACCAAGTGAGTTTAATTACCACCTTAATCAGCCACAGAACCTGTGCAATTAATATGTGTTTGGGTCTAAAGGGATGAGGTGGCAACCATAACGGGAGACTGGGGGGCAGTGCTGTATCTTGGCCAACAAGGCCCAGGCCTAGGGCAGCACGAAAAGAGTCCCCGACGGCTTGCGCTACACTTTTAGTGTAGCTCCCATCTTATGGAGCAGACTGGGCCGGGGGGGCAAATCGGTCTGGCGCCCCCATTAAGGGTCTGACATCACGGGGGAACAGCCCATATATATGTAGGGGGCCTGGATGGCGGGCCCCAACCAATGAGTTGTTGTGCGGGTGGGCCAGCTTTCCACAACTGTGGGGGAAGGCCTGCCGCTTCTAGTTTTGACTGTCCTATCATCACAGTGGACCACTCACCTGAGTTCTCAGCTACAGAGAGACAGATGTCTTGTCGGGAAGCTGAAATCGGCTGGAGGAGAAAGTCAGCTGATGGGCGTGGGCCAGTAGAGTGAAGGGGGAGGAGCTATCCACGGTGTGAGGAGACCTCCCGTGTTGGGAGAGGTGCAGTGGAGACACATGAAGGGAGCCAGGCAGGATGTAAGTACCAGGCTGAAAGGAAAACCACACCAGTAGAGTGGACAACTACCTAGCTGCCACGGGGGGTTCTAATCTGGGTATTAGGGATGGTGCAGATGCAAGGGAGACAGCTCCACTTAGGAGGTAGGTAGTAAGACTTACCGTAGTCATAGCTCCCAACTGTCCCTGATTTCGAGGGACTGTCCCTGATTTGGAGCAACGTCCCTCTGCCCCTCTTTCCTCCTCATTTGTCCCTCATTTTGGTCTGATCCATATAGTTGTATATAAATTGCACTTTTTATCTTTCAAAAATTGTTTCCCAGAGCTAAACCTTTAATTCAATTTCTAAATTGCTGCATTTGTACATTTTAAAAGCCAATATAGAGGAATAGTACTGGTAAAAAAAAAAGCCCTTGTGGATTTAATTAACTTTTTTAGTTAATTCTCCTTTAAGGGGGTGTGGCAGGGGGCGTGTCCTATGCCTACATACGTTTGCTAGTAGGTGTCCCTCATTCCCATCTCAAAATGTTGGGAGATATGTGTATATACTAGAAACCCCTGAGAGATTTTGAGCTTGCAATGATGCATATGGCAATTAAATGATTTATTTGCCTTTGGCAGAGGAATTGCTATATATTATAGTGACTTACCATGGATATCAGCTACTGGTAATCTATATAGGAGGTAGGTGTGTTATGTTTATACAGTAGCTGACTAGACAATTTACTGTATCACCCTTGTCCTAAACAGGGCTGCTAGTCAATTTAATTGTGCTAGGTGGTAACTAGCCTGGCTAATTTGTAGTTTGAGCAAATGGTTTTCTCCTAAGCTTGAGCCGAACTGTGATTCTCTCTTCTGTCAATAGGTGGCACTGTTACCTTTGGCATTAGTATGATAGATTACAGTTAATTCGGGTTATGCGTAAATGTATTTCTCAGCAGGAGTTTCTCTGGCCACTGAGGCTGCAGGGATAGTCTATTTATTTGGAGAGAGGTGATCGGGGGCTCTTTTCACCTGGGCAGCGGCCTGGGTGGGCATGTGTAGAGCAGCACCAGAGGTGTTGGCCTGAGGGTTAGCCACATGTAAAGGGGGCTCAGCCACATGTAAAGGGGGCTCAGCCCGAGGGGAGCCTAATCGTTGCCAGGGGGCATAGGAGAAGTTGCCAGAGGGTCAACCACAAGTACCAGAGTAGACACTTCATCAGCCAGGGACTGTGAAGTGTTGGGAAAGCTTCAAGAGAGAACTCATCCAAGATGTACAGTGGGTATCTGTGATGAAAGCTTGAGGGATCCAGCAGGTAGCTGTGAGTCAGAGGAGCCCAGCGGGTAGCTGTGAGTCAGAGGAGCCCAGCGGGTAGCTGTGAGTCAGAGGAGCCCAGCGGGTAGCTGCGGGTGAAGCTTGAAGAATACAGCCGGTAGCTGTGAGTGAAGCTTGAGAAGTCCAGCAGGTAGCTGGGAGCTAAGCTTGAGGATCTACAGTTGGATACTGTAAGAAAAGTGGTTGCCATAGGAGACAGCAGTTGCTAAAAGATACAGATCGCTGCATTCAACTTAAATGCCCTTTTTCTGTATTACTGTCTGCCTAGTTCTATTTTTGTCTGTGGAGTCTGCCAATTTGCTATTGCATTTGCTTAAGGGTGTCCTGTGCCCTACCCCTCTCTCCCCCTGTTCCTGTTAAGAGAAATACTTATTTTTAAAAGTGACTGGCGCCCATCTTTCCACCTTGCACAACACCCACCATGCCTAGTAATCTGCACCCTGAGGAGGAATCTCAGCTCTCCCAGACTCTGGGGGTCACCACTAGGCCTCTGGAGGTCAGGGAGACTGCTACAATACCATTGGGTACCCAGGGTAGAAGGGAAGCTACACTATTTGGGTGAAACTTGCATGGCACTTACCTAGCTGCCAAAGGGCTTTTATTCTAGGGATGGCGCAGACACAAGGGACACTGATATGGTCACCTATACCTGGCAGGTAGGTAGTAGGACTCTCCTGTAATCCTTTGCCTGTGTCAGTTGTACATATTAAGGAATCATTATTTTTCTGATCAGCAATCAACAGGAATAAAATTAACAGCTGGATTTTATTTGTTCCTGCCCCAATCCATCCTTTGCCCAATGCCCGGGCCACGTACCATCGTCCGTCATCACTGTGCTCCTGATTATGTTTTCTGCTGCACCACTGGTATGGTTCAGCACTTTAAGTCCTCTGCCAGAATTTAGCAGAAGTTTTTGATTAAAATAGAACTATAGGCAACGCTTTTTTTTATTCATTTTGGATGGAGTAAGGGAGGGTTTTAGCCCCTGTCAGTTTTTTGCCATCCCTGTCCCATTGCGGAGATTTCCCTTCATTTACTGCCCCATAGCCAAACAGAAAGTGAA
>NW_027507685.1:246373246-246473246 GCF_037356315.1 Lithobates pipiens
CTGGGTCCCCAGAGAGCACCCCACTTACATCAGGATCCCCAGAGAGCCTCCCCTTACATCAGGGTCCCCATATAGCCTTCCCCTTACATCAGGGTCCCCAGAGAGCCTCCCCTTACATCAGGGTCCCCAGAGAGCCCCTCCTTACATCTGGGTCCCCAGAGAGCACCCCACTTACATCAGGATCCCCAGAGAGCCTCCCCTTACATCAGGGTCCCCATATAGCCTTCCCCTTACATCAGGGTCCCCAGAGAGCCCCTCTTACATCAGAGTCCCCAGAGATCATCCACTTTACATCAGGGTCCCTAGAGAACCAACCCCTTACATCCAGGTCCCCACAGAGCCCCCCCTTACATCCAGGTCCACAGAGAGCCCCTCCTTACATCAGGGTCACCAGAAAGAGGGCAGGTAGTGGGCCGGGACCCTGTGGTTGGGGACTCCTGGACTGACTCGGGGCTATGGGCCCCAGATTCAGGGCTATAGCCCCAAAAGTCCCCCCCCCCCCCCCCAGCGATGCCACTTGCTGTCACTGAAACCGGCCCACTGAGCCATCGGCCCACCGGGAAACTCCCTATAGTCCCTATGGCCAGTACATGCCTGGCTGAGATACTCCTTCCATGAAGATTCCTGAGATGTATGACATCATTGTAGCCTAAGCCAGAAACCAGTAAGCAACTGAAGAAGTGTGAAAGTAAAAAAAAAAAAAAAAAAAGTAAATACAATAATACAAAAAACAATACAATACAATACAAGTCATCTGTTTAGTAAGGCTAGCAACATAATTTTTAAAGAGGAACTGCAGTACATAATTTGTAATAAAAACATCTTTGCCATTCTGAACCACTTTGCATATTATTTTATATATACTGTGATTCTGTACTTGCCAAATATTCTGCAGAAATCTCCCTCCACTGCAGACATTTTAACTGTGGGCAGCTGAAGCTGCTGCCTGCTCACTTCCTGGATTTACACAGACACACAGAGATCACAATGGTCGTCCAAACAGGAGGATGCACATGCACTGCTCAAACCCATGCACACTGTATAGTTTTAATGTATCTGGACAATCTTTGATGGAAAAAAAAAGTGAGGTGCACAGGGAGGGTTGTGGGTTGTGGAAATGATCCTGGAGTTGCATTAAAGAGGAAGTAAACCCTGATAAGTTTACTTCCTCTTTCATTCCCTGCAAAGGCAAAGCATAATGGACTACTATGCATCGCATCGCATCGCATAGTAGTCCATTATGTGTCACTTACCTGACACAGGAGCCAGCGAAGTCGCCGCTGTCCCCTGTAGTCCGCCGCATCCATCTTCTTGGTGGGGTCTCGCAGCTCCGCCGCTGTCATTCGGCGAAGCCGCGATGACATCACTCCCGCGCATGCGCGCGGGAGCCGACACGCGCGGCAGCTCCGTCTCTGAGAATGCCGCACTCAGTGCGCCTGCGCGCCGCTTTCTACGGCGCATGCGCCGTAGACAGCGGTGCCTGTCTTTCGGCAAATGTCTCCTAAACTGCGTAGGTTTAGGAGATATTTCTTGGACCTACAGGTAAGCCTTAATCTAGGCTTACCTGTAGGTCAAAGTGGTTTGTAAGGGTTTACAACCACTTTAAGGAAAGGCCTTGGTCGTCAGTAATTGTATTGTTTCATAGCATTCTTTGTACAGTTTTTTTTAAGTATCCTGCCTATTTATTGATAACAATATTACCATGCCAACTTATGGTTTTATTTCTGTTTTCTGTTCCAGGGTGCTAAACTTGGGCCCCCACCACCACCAGCAAGTGGCGGACCTCCACCCCCGCCTCCTCCTCCACCACCTTTTCCTGGTGGGGCGATCCCAGGTCCTCCACCACCTCCGCCTTTTCCGGGAGGATGCCCTCCTCCTCCTCCACCACCGCCTGGCTTTGGACCTCCTGGTGCTCCACCTCCTCCACCTCTTTTTGGAGGCCCGCGTCCCCCTCCACCTTTCGGGGGTGGAAGGTTTCCTGGACCTATGGTTCCACCACCTGTAGTTTTACCCTTTGGAATGAAGCCAAAGAAAGCGTATGCTCCAGAGACTGCCATGAAGAAGATCAACTGGTCAAAGGTAACATTCAATTTTTTTAAATTTTTTTATTTTTTTATATAAGAACAAATCTGAAGTCCAAAGGGTCCCCCCATCCAGAAAGTTTTATTTTAGTTGTAGGTTGAGCATGGGTTGGTGAGCCAGTCCCAGGGTTCTTGTATGTCTTGTCTTTATATGTCTTGATGCTCCAACAGCAAGATCCCCTCGCCATAATTTCCAGCTCTGTTCCTGTCCACCAAGGAGTTTTGGGTGTTCCTGAGTATTTAGGTGTGTCCCATGTAAAGATCAAGCAGAGACAGTGTGAACCCCCCCATAATGAGCACAGAAAGAGAGACTTTTATGTGGTTTACCTCTTCAGCATCTACCAAACGCTGCTATATCAGTTTTGGGTTAATAACCCTTTTAAGAAGTTGCTGCTTCACAGTTAGGCGACGTTCACATCTATGTGTGTCAGGAATGTGTGCAAAATTGCTCTGCCCTTTAGCGAATGCATGGCGGTGCCGTCTTTAATATTGATTGGACCCTGGGCAAAAATTTTCTTGGCCCCCCCCCCCCCCCCCCCCCATGCAATTTCGCTCTCCACCTGCTCTGAGACATACAATAAATAGCAGCTAGACTCAAAATCAGTTTTCTGTATCAGATCAGGCAGCGATTGTGCTTGATTGCCAGCCGTTACAGCATTTCATTACTGCTTACGGACTGGTTGCTAGAGGTTACAGCACATGATTTCTGCTTGTTAATTGTTTGCTAGAGATTCCTGTACAGTAATACTGCTCACTGAATGGTTGCTAGAGGTTTACGGCACATCATCCCTTCACTGCAGGGGAGCATGATACACATATGAATGCTGCCTTTATTTACATATCAATGCCGCCGGCTGCAGCTATTTACTTAGTAATGACGCCACCTTCTACATATGAATGCTGGTTATTTACATGTAAACACAGGGTCTGCAGGTGAGTCATCTGTACACAACAATAGGGCAAAGCTGGGCAGCATTGGTAGCAGCACTTCATACTGAGATATCAGGGCACAGCACGGGACTAAAACTTCAAGGGACAAGGGAATTTAAACTGGGATAGTTGGCAAGTATAAGCCAGCTGCTTTGGGCCCCACAACAATGACAGGGCCCAGGGCAGCTGCCCCTTTTGCCCTGCCTTAAAGACGGCCCTGGTGCCACTAATTGTTAATGGCACCCCCCACATATCTGCAAATGTGTGCATTTTTACACGTGCCAAACTGCATGGTGCCACGCGTTTTTAGAAGAGCCAGGGACTTCTTTTCTGCATTTCCTGTCCATAGAGCAGCCTACTGAAATGTACGGGTTGCCCTTTATGCAAGGCATAGGGACACGCTTACGATTGGTCACACCCGTAAGTATGAATAAAGGCCGGCTGTAGACAAAGCAAATATTTTTTTTGCAGCCACGGTTTTCAGGAGAGAAATTTATTTGATTCCCCTATCAACACAGACAGTGGTGACATGGGAATCCCTTCCATGGAGCCATTGTGTGGGGTGGGGGAAGCCGGTCCCGCCAGGAGAACACATATAACAGCCACTAGCAACAATTGCATGTAAAATCTGGCAGGCTGGTCGTACCCAGGTTGATTGATTGATCAACTTGGGTACATTCAGCATGCCCATACATGGTTCAAATCTCAGACGGTTCCTGCAGAGTTAGGAATGGGCCTGTTTGAAGGAAAATTGTACATCATGGCTGAAACATAAGTGTCTGTATGTCTGTGAAGGTTCTTATTTATCCAGGTCATGGTATGTCTAGTGGTAATCAGCATAGCTCCCAACTGTCCTGGATTTTGAGGGACTGTCCCTGATTTGGAGCAATGTCCCTCTGTCCCTCTTTGTCCCTCATTTTGGTCTGATCCATATAGTTGTATATAAAATGCACTTTTTATCTAGCATGTTTCCCAGTGCTAAACCTTTCATCTGATTGCTAAATTGCTGCATTTGTAAATTCCAAAAGCCAATATACATGGATAGTAGTGGTAATAAAAAAGCACTTGTGCGTTTAACAAATCTTGTTTTTTTGTACAATTCTCCTTTAAGGGGGTGTGGCAAGGGGCGTGTCCTATGCCTGCATACTTTTGCTGATAGGTGTCCCTCATTCCCTTCTCAAAAAGATGGGAGGTGTGGTAATTAGTGACATTGAGCTGGACTTGTTCTATAATGTTGAAAATGTTTTGTAGCTCATGCAAACAACTTCTTCAGCAGTCTTCCTAACTTCCTCATCTTTTGCGACTTGTCTGACCACTGAGGGAAAGGAGACTGAGAAAATACTTATTTCTGTCTGCAGCAGATCAATGACATCATCTAAGCCTAGACAAAGTCAAGCGAATAGAGCTGAAATAAGAACGAACTGTATTTTTTTCCCTCCAGGGTAATACTTCGCCCCATGCTTCTATGTGCTTTGTAAGCCTAGCGATGAGGTCGGACAGGCCCCCCTCCTCTTCCATCCGACAACATAGCAAGCAAGGAGACTGCTGCTTGATAACTGGCTCTTGTCTCGGCTCTGAGCACTTGCCAAAGGCAAATGGCAGCAAGAGAAATGCAGAGGGACAGGGGGGTTGGCACACCTTCCCCTCCCACTTCATTCCTCTTGCCGTCTATGGGGCTTGGGCAAGTGTTCTGTGCTGAGACAAGAGCCAGTTATCAAGCAGCTGTCTCCTTGCTAGCTATGTTGTCGGACAGCTACGTGGGGAGGAGCCCTGCCCAGCCTTGTAGCTAGGATAACAAAGCATGTACGAGCAGTACGCTGAAAAAAACAAAGTGGCAATCTTTTAAAGCTTCAGTCCTCCTTTCAATTTTATTTCACGTAACCCCCCCCCATAATAGTTTGGTGAGGTTTTGAACTTTAACGACTACCTTTTTCAGAAAGGGGAAGCCCCAGTGCTCTTTCTCGCCTAGGTGAGAATGACACAGCCCTAGTAGCCCACAGCATGCTGGAATAACTACGTTATTGAATAACCGGCATCCCAGGAGGCTTTGGGCACTAAACCACATACGGTACTGTCTGTTCACCACGTGTGATGTGCATATTACTTGAAGCATTGGGCACACTGCAATCACAGTGGTTATGTGATCGGGCCGTCCATCCCGCCCCCCCCGGGCAGAAAGTTATGAACCCCCAAAATGTGAAATATTGATCTATAAGCTCAGTCGGGTCTGGAGCTCCCATGGGTATCCTACTAACTCCACATAATTGTCTCCTATGCCAGTAGTCTCCAAACTGCAACCATGGACTGGATGAGGCCCTTTGCAGGCTTTTACTAGGCTTTTGGGGCACCATTCCTTCAACTGACACCAAGTAGGAGGGCATATTTCTTCCACCGACACTAATGCACTATTCCTCCTTCTGATACCAAATGATGGGGCACTATTCCTCCTTCTGATACCAAATGATGGGGCACTATTCCTCCTTCTGATACCAAATGATGGGGCACTATTCCCCCCACTGATACCAATGATGGGGGGCTATTCTTCCAACTGATGCTAATGAAGTGGCACTATTTCTCCCATTAATACAAATGAGGGGGGGCTAGTCCTCCAACTGATACCAATAATGAGGCACCATTCCTCCTTCTGATACCAAATGATGGGGCACTATTTCTTCCCACTGACAATAAAATAGAAGGGCATACAGTATTTCCTGCCACTGACTCTAATTATGGGACATTTCCTTCCCACTGATACCAATGATGGGGCACTATTCATTCCATTGATACCAATGGTGGGGTAATATTCATCCCATTGATACCAAGGATTGGGCACTATTCCTTCCCCTAATGCCAATGATAGGGCACTATTCCTCCCACTGATACCACTGATGGGGCACAATTCCTCCTTTTGATACCAAATGATGGGGCACTATTCCCCCCACTGATACCAATGGCGGGGCACTATTCCTTCCACTGATAACAATGATGGGGCACTATTCCTCCCACTGATACCAAATGATGGGGCACTATTCCTCCCATTGATACCAATGATGGGGAACTATTCCTTCCACTGACACCATTGATGGGGCACTATTCCTCCCATTAATACCAATGATAGGATATTATACCTCCCACTGACACCAACAATAAGGCACTGTTTCTTCCACTTTACCAATGACAGGGCACTATTCCTATGACTGATACCAATGATGGGGCACTATTTCTTCTCCTAATACCAATGATGGGGCACTATTCATCCTTCTGATACCAAATGATGGAGTACTATTCCTCCCACTGATACCAATGATGGGGCACTATTCCTCCCACTAATACCAATGATGGGGCACTATTCCTCCCACTGATACCAATGATGGGGCATTATTCCTCCCACTGATACCAATGATGGGGCATTATTCCTCCCACTGATACCAATGATGAGGCACTTTTCCTGCTTCTATGGACAACAGGTGCTATGACATTTTTTTTACTCCCATTGACCACCAAGCCGGGACAACCCCCCTCCTGGCCACAATCTGGCCTCCAAACATCTAAAGGTCAGGAAACTGGCCTTTTGCTTAGAAAGTTTGGAGACCCTTGACCTTCACTATCTTCTTTATGGATGCTACCATAGACCCACAATATTATGCAAATGCAGTACATAATTGGTCCAAAAAACAAAAAAATCTGTAAAATTATTGAGGTCCACAGACACAAAAATCTTGGGTGTCTGTTTTAAGCAACCAGTGAAGATCAGCGCCCCTCCCAGGTTGAAAAACCGAGAATAACTGTTATTATTTAGCAGTCTGAATCCGCATTGCCTCTAGAAACGGTAGAAACGTTTTTTTTTTCCAGCCCGGGTTCATCTCAGCTCAAGGAAAAAACTGTTGTTTGTTAGCCGGGGCTTGTGAGATCCCAAACTTTTAAATGAAGTTTAATTAGCTGCAGTGGCTGAGCACCTGGTTCTCGGAGAGCGGATTAATATTGAAGGAATGAAAGCACAAAAACGCACATGTCGACTTTTTTTCCTCCCCCTTATCTTGGAGAGACCGGACTTACCATCAATAACAGGATATCACAAGGATCAAAATTAAATCTGTCATTTCCATACTCTGCCTGGGAATTCACAGAGTCACCTGCCAAAACAATTATTAATATATTGTTAACAAGCCGTCCCAAGGTGCGCTACCGGCTTTTCATATGAGCCGAAATAGTCTCGCATGTCGAGATTTAAAGACAACCGGATTTTTGAAGTGCGCCTCTGCATCAAAAAGGAAGCAGCCTTGACAGACAGCGAGGCGCGCAGTTCCTATGAAGTCGGCAATTTTATTTCTGATAGGTAGGGTTGTATAGTCAGATTTCGGCTTATGCTAAAAACGGTTTCTTGGTCTGGTGACGAATGTGTCAGAATTGCCTTTTCATCTCTCTCTCTCTCACTGACGCAGATTTTTACTTTAGCCGGGAATGTAGCTAGTTTGATCTGGTAGCAAGAATCGAGGGGGGGGGGAAACGATTCACTGACCCAATCGGTGAAAATGTATTCACTGTCAGTCTCCGAGATTGAAAGAGAACTGATTATATATATATATATATATATATTATATTATATTATATTACATATGTAATCGGAACTGTATCGGAGTATAACACGCACATTCATTTTAAGAGGCAAGTTTCAGGAAAAAAACCTTACATTTTAAATAAGGAACTTTGAAGCAAAATAAGGGTCAGTGCCCATCTGCAGCCTCACCATTGCCATCAATGCAGCCTGATCAATGCCCATCTGCAGCCTCACAACTGCCATCAATGCAGCCTCATCAGTCCACATCAATGCAGCCTGAGCAATGCCCATCTGCAGCAACACAAGTGCCATCAATGCAGCCTCACCATTGCCATCAATGCAGCCTCATCATTGCCATCAATGCAGCAGCATTGCCTTTGCCATTAATGCAACCTCGCCGTTGCCATCAATGCAGCAGCCTCAATATTGCCATCAATGCAGCAGCCTCAATATTGCCATCAATGCAGCAGCCTCACCATTGCCATCAATGCAGCAGCCTCAATATTGCCATCAATGCAGCAGCCTCAATATTGCCATCAATGCAGCAGCCTCAATATTGCCATCAATGCAGCAGCCTCACCATTGCCATCAATGCAGCAGCCTCACCATTGCCATCATTGCAGCAGCCTCAATATTGCCATCAATGCAGCAGCCTCAATATTGCCATCAATGCAGCAGCCTCAATATTGCCACCAATGCAGCAGCTTCACCTTTGACATTAATGCAGCAGCCTTAGCGTTGCCATTAATGCAGCAGCCTTAGCGTTGGCATCAATGAAACAGCCTCGCCGTTGACATTAATGCAGCAGCCTCGCCATTGCCATCAATGCAGCAGCCTCGCCATTGCCATCAATGCGGCGGCCTCACCGTTGACATCAATGCAGCCGCCTCACCATTGCCATCAATGCAGCAGCCTCGCCAGTGCCATCAATGCAGCAGCCTCACCGTTGCTATCAATGCAGCAGCCTCGCCATTGCCTCAATGAAGTAGCCTCATCATTGCTATCAGTGTAGCCTGATCGATGCCCATCTGCAGCCTAAAGGGGACATGGAGGGGGGGCGGGATGAGCGCCGACAGATTAAATACCATGAGTATCTCCTATGATAGGCAGAACAGTGGTCCAATGGGGCCCAGGAGACAAGACTTCCTATTACAGAGGCTGCCAAGCAAACAGGAGATTCTCACTGTATGTAATCTGATGGCGCTCGTCCCACCCCCTCCCTGTCCTCCCTGAGAGAGCTAAAATTTAAGTATTGGCGTATAACATGCACACGCTATTTGCACCCAATTCTCATGGTGAAAAAGTGTTATACACCTATATATATATATATATATATATATATATATATATATATATATATACATATATATACATATATATATATACATACATATATATATATATATATATATATATATATATATATATATATATATATATATATATATATATATATATATATATATATATATATATATATATATATATATATACACCGGGCGGACTGACAACTCATGGGGCCCACAGGAGATTATGGCGCCAATCAGGAAATCAGTATACAATCATACAGCACAGTATACACAGACATGTACACACAGTATACACAGACATGTTTCTATTGGCTGAGAAGGTACTGGAGAGGTGGGGCAGCTATAATCTTGGGATTTTTAGACCAAAATAATGTCGGCAAGGGACATTTCAGAGACAGATGTAAAAATAACACAGATTGTTACATACTGTCCCTGGTTTTACTGAGGCTGGCAACCCTGATGGGGCCCCCTAGTGGCCCGGGGCCATCGGGCAGTGCCCGAGTGGCCGAATGGTCAGTCCGCCCCTGTGTATATATGTATATATATATATATATATATATATATAGTATAGTATCCGGTTGGACCCCCTTTTGCCTTCATTCGTCACATTATAGATTCAACAAGGTGTTGGAAATATTCCTCAGAGATTTTGGTCCATAGTGACATGGTCGCATCCATAGGCATGTGCAGGGGGTGTGCCGGATGTGCCCAGGCACATCCTAATCACTCTGTGTGGCGCAGAATTCCCCTGCTGATATTTAATCAAAGCTGACCAACGGGGTGGCTAAAAAAATGGTAAGAAATCATTTTAAAAAATAAAATAATTCAAATAAGACTACTGACACCGTCCACTGCCCTACTGACACCATCCCTTTTTTCATACATTTGGAGTGCACACCCTAATGCAATAGGCTATGCACACCTATGGTACCATCACACAGTTACTGCAGTTTTGTCGGCTGCACATCCATGATGCCAATCTCCCAATTTTCACCACATCCCAAAGGTTCTCTATTGGATGAGATCTGGTGAGTGTGGAGGCCATTGGAGTACAGTGACCTCATTGTCCAGCGGTGAGATGATTGGAGCTTTGTGACATGGTGCATTATCCTGCTGGAAGGAGCCATCAGAAGATGGGAACACTGTAGTCTTAAAGGGATGGACATGGTCAGCAACAATACTCAGGTAGGCCTTGGTGGTTAACCACTTTACGACCAGCCGCCGCAGAGAGATGGCTCTCCCGGGCAAATCGCCATCATTGTACGTCGGGCGCTTTAAGAGCTCTAGGAGGCACCAGAGCCAACACGCATGGCCGTTGGCCTTGATGTCTGCTGGCCACCCGCGATAGCTCCACAGAGAGCCAAAACGGGGATCTGTCAATGTAAACAGACAGATCCCTGTTCTGACAGGGTAGGAGAGAGAGATCGTCTGTTCCTAGTGATTAGGAACAGCAATCTCTCTCCTTCTCTTGTCAGTCCCCACCCCCCGCCCACAGTTAGAAATACCTCCCTAGGGAACACATTTTACCCCTTGATCGCCCCCTAGTGTTAACCCCTTCCCTGCCAGTGTCATTTACACAGTAATCAGTGCATTTTTATAGCACTGATCGCTGTATAAATGTCAATGGTCCCAAAAATATGTCAAAAGTGTCTGATTTGTCCACCGCAATGTCGCAGTCCCGCTAAAAATCGCAAATCACCACCATTACTAGTAATAATAAAAATGCCATAAATCTATCCCCTATTTTGTAGACGCTATAACTTTTGCGCAAACTAGGGATGTACTAGGGATTTTTTTTTTAGTACTCATCGATACCAATTACCGATACCTACCGCACCTGTTTTGTTTTCACTTCAGCTGTCAGCAATGCTACAAAGCATTGAAAAGTGATTTACTAAGTAAACAAATAGATTTTTGTTTTTAATTTTGCGCTTTTTCAATGTGAAATGTATAAATATATGTTAATATATATGTGCAAATATATTCACTAACAAAGCAAACAAAAAAAAAAAAGTTTTAATTGTTTATCGTTTATAAAATAGACGTGAACAAAAAAAAAATAAATGAAAGCAGGAAAAAAGGGATTCGTAAATTGTTTACACTTTAGTTACTTTTTTGATCATTGTATTTATGTTTTTTTTTTGTTTGCTTGTTTTTTCTCTTGTGAATTATCCAAATTATTTATTCTTAGGATCTCATTCGCCCATTTTGTATGATTTATTTAAAAATAAAGCCTGCTAAAATTTTATCATTCATTTTTTTTTTTTTTTTTAATTGTCCGCCATCACTCTTTCTGAACACCCTGCAGCAATTTTTTTTTTTTCACCTACATGTCTTACTTCAATCACATCGCTTACTAAAAGAGATAAGAGGTTCCTCAAATCATTTGCCTTCATCCTGACAACCGGACAGTCTATCAAACAGATTCCTGCTGAAATGTACTTATGTCAGTGGTTTAAAGGCTTCCAGCCAGCTGAACCCCCCCTAGTTATGACAGTATTCTCAGTCAGGAGAAAATGTTATATTTCTGCATATCGATTGACGGTAAATCTGAAGAGGTTCTCTTTAGCTGTCTGTCTGTGTAGGCCACCTTCTGTTAGGCCCAGAATATGTTGGAGTCAATTTTGGCTTGTGGTTGCCAAAATATTTTTTTTATTTTTTTTACAGAATCATCATCATCAACAACATATTATCACTTTTACAACAGTTTTTGTTGTAATAACACTTCACTAATATACTGTATGTACATATATATATATATATATATATATATATATATATATATATAAAATAATATAATAAAAAAAAATATATATATATATTATAATATATATATATATATATATATATATATATATATATATATATATATATGTATATACACACACATATATATATATATATATATATATATATATATATATATATATATATATATATATATATATGTGTGTGTGTGTGTGTATATATATATATTTGACATTGAGAGAACCTGAACTTCCTTTCCCAACCCTCTGATCCCAAGTTGAAAGTCTGTTCAATGGTTTGAGTTTTGCAAATAAAATCCATTCAAGTGGATCTATTGTCAGTCTCAAGTTACTGCGCCACCTACCACGGGACATCCCCTAGACGTGTCACAAGGAAAACGGAAGGTAACGGTAAGCCCAAAAATAACCAGCAGCTCCTTCGGGGGTTAGTGCTATATATATATATATATATATATATATATATTATATATATATATATATATATATATATATATATATATATATATATATTATATATATATTATATATATATATATATATATATATAAATATAAATATATATATATATATATATATATATATATATATATACATACACATATATTATAATATATATATATATATATATATATATATATATATATATATATATATATATATATATATATATATATATATATATATATAATAAATATATATATATATATATATAGCACTAACCCCCAAAGGAGCTGCTGGTTATTTTTGGGCTTACCGTTACCTTCCGTTTTCCTTGTGACACGTCTAGGGGATGTCCCGTGGTAGGTGGCGCAGTAACTTGAGACTGACAATAGATCCACTTGAATGGATTTTATTTGCAAAACTCAAACCATTGAACAGACTTTCAACTTGGGATCAGAGGGTTGGGAAAGGAAGTTCAGGTTCTCTCAATGTCAAAGTCCTAAAAAAACGTTAAAGAACTTGCTTACTTTGACTGCATCCAGAGAATAGCCATTCACAGCTGGATGAACACTCAGGTTGGACAGTCCCTCTCTCACAAGGCCTAGCAGCCAACAAGGTGCTTACTCAGGAACAAAGTCTTTGTCACAGACGTTGTTGTAGAACATGTAGGGAAACTAAGCTTCAGAACACTTGTAGGATACCTGGATCTTTCAGCTTACTTGGCGATATCCACAAGACCGGATTCTCTCGGTAACTTTAGCCCTTCCAGGCTCTTGTTAAGAAAACCAACCCGTACGTGGTGTTCTTCTAAAGAGTCCTCCCCTGGAATGCTCGAAGTACAATGGGTCTCTCCCGAACCGGAGACGGCACCCAACCACCTCAGAATCCTCCTTTAGTTTCCTTGTCCTGGGCTAGCCAGCCCCGAGGCATTACAGTCGGGTGGATCCGCAACCCCAGGCCATAGCCTTCCTGGGGGCTGGTCAGGAGGACCAGGACCAGGTAATCAGCACATCATACTGGACCGGGAAACCTCCGAACCATGTGACATCCGCATCTTAAATACCCTCTCCCAGAGGGCACAGCAAGAGGGACACTCCCACTGACCTGGCTCAGAGAGAGAGAGTAATTTAAGCACCTGACCAGACCATAGTTCCACTCCTGCCACCAGAGACAGTGCCCCCCTGTGGCCAGGCTGAACATCTCACAGTCCAGTCAGACTGATGCCGAAGTCAAATTTAAACATATAAACCCAAACCTAACTGCAGTTTAGGTAGAGTTTAATTCTGAAAAACGCATAGCGCGTGCTCTTCAGGAGCCCGTCGCTACGTATATATATTTACTAGGTGTAACTAGAATCTTCCGGGCCCCTGGTGCAAGAAACCATAAAGGGCCCCCCCACACAATATGGTGGCAGAGCCTGGTTGCAAGTGCGACCTTTGCGACCCTGGTAGTTACGCCACTGGTGTCAGTGCTTTTTATGTATTTTTTGTTTTCTTTTTTCATTATTTTTTTACCATTTTATTGTATTTATTTATTTTTACAATTGTGTTTTGTATTATTTTTTACAAGTTTTTTAGGATCCTCATTTGGGGGGCTTTTGTGAACCATCAGGGGTGTAAACAGACCTCCAATGTTTCACCTTTGAGACAGAATGTCTCAGCTGCACAGAATGAATGGACAGGAATAGCTCAGAGCTTCCTGTCCTTTGGTAAAGTGAGACATAGTAAACACACTTTACTATGACTTAGTTGTGGTTGAACAGATTCAGTGATTGGTACGGATCACAGATTCTATTCATTAGGCAAGGAAGGGGCCAGCAAATGACACAGTTACCGGCCCCTTCTCCGCTCTTTATCCTGACACATGAGGGAGGGCCAGGGCATAACACAGGGGCCCAAAGCAGGAAATGGATAAGAGGGGCATCGGGGCGGCATGTCGAGAGACCGTTCCCTTTCATTTTCCTTCTGCAGCCATTTTTGTTCCCACTGGCCACCAATAAAAGGAACATTCTTCCTGATGGTCGCCAATGTAAGGAACATTCTTCTCACTGATCACCAATGTAAGGAACATTCTTCTCACTGATCACCAATGTAAGGAACATTCTTCTCACTGATCACCAATGTAAGGAGCATTCTTCTCACTGACCACCAATGTAAGGAACATTCTTCTCACTGATCACCAATGTAAGGAACATTCTTCTCACTGATCACCAATGTAAGGAACATTCTTCTCACTGATCACCAATGTAAGGAACATTCTTCTCACTGATCACCAATGTAAGGAGCATTCTTCTCACTGATCACCAATGTAAGGAACATTCTTCCCACTGATCACCAATGTAAGGAACATTCTTCCCACTGATCACCAATGTAAGGAACATTCTTCTCACTGATCACCAATGTAAGGAACATTCTTCTCACTGATCACCAATGTAAGGAGCATTCTTCTCACTGATCACCAATGTAAGGAACATTCTTCTCACTGATCACCAATGTAAGGAACATTCTTCTCACTGATCACCAATGTAAGGAACATTCTTCTCACTGATCACCAATGTAAGGAACATTCTTCCCACTGATCACCAATGTAAGGAACATTCTTCTCACTGATCACCAATGTAAGGAACATTCTTCTCACTGATCACCAATGTAAGGAACATTCTTCTCACTGATCACCAATGTAAGGAATATTCTTCCCACTGATCACCAATGTAAGGAACATTCTTCTCACTGATCACCAATGTAAGGAACATTCTTCTCACTGACCACCAATGTAAGGAACATTCTTCTCACTGACCACCAATGTAAGGAACATTCTTCTCACTGACCACCAATGTAAGGAACATTCTTCTCACTGACCACCAATGTAAGGAACATTCTTCCCACTGATCACCAATGTAAGGAACATTCTTCCCACTGATCACCAATGTAAGGAACATTCTTCTCACTGATCACCAATGTAAGGAACATTCTTCTCACTGATCACCAATGTAAGGAACATTCTTCTCACTGATCACCAATGTAAGGAGCATTCTTCTCACTGATCACCAATGTAAGGAACATTCTTCCCACTGATCACCAATGTAAGGAACATTCTTCTCACTGATCACCAATGTAAGGAACATTCTTCCCACTGATCACCAATGTAAGGAGAATTCTTCCCACTGATCACCAATGTAAGGAACATTCTTCTCACTGATCACCAATGTAAGGAACATTCTTCTCACTGATCACCAATGTAAGGAACATTCTTCTCACTGATCACCAATGTAAGGAGCATTCTTCTCACTGATCACCAATGTAAGGAACATTCTTCCCACTGATCACCAATGTAAGGAACATTCTTCTCACTGATCACCAATGTAAGGAACATTCTTCCCACTGATCACCAATGTAAGGAGAATTCTTCCCACTGATCACCAATGTAAGGAACATTCTTCTCACTGATCACCAATGTAAGGAACATTCTTCCCACTGATCACCAATGTAAGGCCGCGTACACACGCGGGGACTGTTCGCTCAACTTTATCCGTCAAACAGTTTCAGCGGACAGTCCGCTCAAAATTAGCATGGACGGACATGGCCACACACGACGAACGCACAGTCCGCTGAAACCGTGCGCGATGACGTGAACGGCACGTACGACGGGACTAAAAATACGACGTCCTATACACTGCAATGCAAACTTCGGCGTGTAAATCCTTTCTGAGCATGCGCGGAACTTAGTTTGACGAACAAGCCTACACACGAGGGGACTGTTCGCTGAAACAGAGTTTCAGCGGACAGTTTTTCGGAATTTACGAAAAACTTTGTTCAGCAGACTGTCCGCTGAAACTGTCCGCTGAAGCCCACACACGAGCGGACTGTCCGCCGAAACACTGTTCAGCGGACAAAGTTGAGCGAACAGTCCCCGCGTGTGTACGCGGCCTAAGGAGCATTCTTCTCACTGATCACCAATGTAAGGAACATTCTTCCCACTGATCACCAATGTAAGGAACATTCTTCTCACTGATCACCAATGTAAGGAGCATTCTTCTCACTGATCACTGATGTAAGGAGCATTCTTCCCACTGATCACCAATGTAAGGAACATTCTTCCCACTGATCACCAATGTAAGGAACATTCTTCTCACTGATCACCAATGTAAGGAACATTCTTCTCACTGATCACCAATGTAAGGAACATTCTTCCCACTGATCACCAATGTAAGGAACATTCTTCTCACTGATCACCAATGTAAGGAACATTCTTCTCACTGATCACCAATGTAAGGAGCATTCTTCTCACTGATCACCAATGTAAGGAACATTCTTCCCACTGATCACCAATGTAAGGAACATTCTTCTCACTGATCACCAATGTAAGGAACATTCTTCTCACTGATCACCAATGTAAGGAGCATTCTTCTCACTGATCACCAATGTAAGGAGCATTCTTCTCACTGATCACCAATGTAAGGAACATTCTTCCCACTGATCACCAATGTAAGGAACATTCTTCTCACTGATCACCAATGTAAGGATCATTCTTCTCCCTGATCACCAATGTAAGGAAAATTCTTCTCACTGATCACCAATGTAAGGACCATTCTTCCCACTGATCACCAATGTAAGGGGCATTCTTCCCACTGATCACCAATGTAAGGAACATTCTTCCCACTGATCACCAATGTAAGGATCATTCTTCTCCCTGATCACCAATGTAAGGAACATTCTTCTCCCTGATCACCAATGTAAGGAACATTCTTCTCACTGATCACCAATGTAAGGAACATTCTTCCCACTGACCACCAATGTAAGGAAAATTCTTCTCACTGATCACCAATGTAAGGAACATTCTTCTCACTGATCACCAATGTAAGGAGCATTCTTCTCACTGACCACCAATGTAAGGAACATTCTTCCCACTGATCACCAATGTAAGGAACATTCTTCCCACTGATCACCAATGTAAGGAACATTCTTCCCAATGGCCACCAATGTAAGGAACATTCTTCCCAATGGCCACCAATGTAAGCAGCATTCTTCCCACTGATCTTTATCATGACACATGAGGGAGGGCCAGGGCATCACACAGGGGCCCAGTCAAAGCAGAAGATGGATAGGAGGGGTGGCTGGATGGCATGTACAGGGACCGTTCCCTTCAATTTTCCTTCTACAGCCATTTTTTCCCACTGATCACCATTGTAAGGAGCATTCTTCCCAATGGCCACCAATGTAAGGAACATTCTTCCCACTGACCACTACTGTAAGGGACATTCTTCCCTCTGATGGCCAATGTAAGATACATTCTTCCCACTGACCGTCAATGTAAGGAACATTCTTCCCAATGGTCACCAATGTAAGGAACATTCTTCCCACTGACCACCAATGTAAGGGACATTCTTCCCACTGATGGCCAACCACTGACCGTCAATGTAAGGGGCATTCTTCCCATATACCACCAATGTAAGGGGCATTCAAAGGTAGATAGCCAACACATTTTGGTGGCTCTAAACTTCTCCTTCGTCAGGGCTTTCTGCAGAGGATGGGTTGATAGGTGGACTGGACTAAAGACTGAGAAGAAAAACGTAAATGGGACACCCATTAGGAACTAGTGGAACACTAACCAGATTAGAAGAAGCCAAAGAAAGGTCCATCTTTATACCTCCCAATTTTAGAACATGATAAAGAGTGACAACTTGTGGAGGGGGGGGGACAAGTTCTGTTTTAAGTGTTTAATCCATTGCTGACCTCATATATCATTTATAACTGGACAAGCTCCAGGCCTCCTGTACTCGTCTAGTCTGCTACAGCGATGATCATCTCTTGTTGCCAAGATGCTGGTCGTGTATGCAACCGAGTTGGAGGAGATGCTTTACCTCCTTATAAAAAAAAAAAAAAAAAATTGGGGTTATACTTCAAATACTTTCTTAGTTTGAAGATGGTTGGATCTCTCGTTCACCAGTAAAAGTAATCTATGCCTTGCCTCTCCCCGTGGGCATAGCCACACAGCATTATTATTCTCATAGCACAGACATTCAAGTTCGCTATACAAAAAATCAAGATGAATTCAGAATAATAACCTATTTTTTATTTTATTTTTAAATTTCATTTCAGTAAAAAAAAAAAAAAATCTTCATTCTCTGGGATTTTGTTTATTGTTATTATTCAGATAGGGGCCCCGGAGGGCTCGTCGCATCATTAACGTCAGAATAATAAGTGTAGACAAGAGCCGGTCTGCGACTCGACAGAATTTTTACAAACGATAACATTAAACACCACAAGTGGCAATCGTCCTTTGGGAGTGAAAAATGTGTAAATAAAGAGGAAAAAAAAAAAAAAAGTCCCGTATTTTTTTTTTTTTTTTTTTGCTCTAAGCTTTAAAGCTACGCCGTAACAAAAGTCGAAGCGGCAGCCTTGAATGCAAATTCATTTATTATATTTCTTTCCAAATACGCTTCATAACAATCACTGCATCTCGCTGAGTTCTGTGAGGTTCCTCCGCGCAGAGCGGCATTGCCCATGGCAACCCGCATTTCCGCAGTCTGTCTGGTTTGAGCAGATACATTCTGTGTGTGTTCCCCTTTAAGAATTGCCGTTTTCAGCAGCAGAAAATAGATGGGCAAATTGGATTTAGGAAGGGGGTCCCTCCATTTTATCTGATACCACTTTAGGATTCGATTGAAGAGACCCGGCAAACATTTCATAAAAAAAAAAAAAATGCAGACAAAAAAGTACAATAAATCAAATATTTTAAATGCTAGTCAGGTCTGTGCTGGCCTAGCTCCTCTACCCCTCCCTGTCACCTCCCTACATTACCATTTATGTAGTTGCTGGAGGAGGATCGAAGAGGAAATTTAGAATAGAAAATTCGAATAGTACCGAATTTAACCACTTAAAGTGGAGTTCCACACCCAAAAAAAAAAAAAAATTACTGTTCTTATAAAAAAAAAAAAAAATTGGAGACATATTTTTTTTAAAACCTCTAAATGTCTGTTGCTAGGGGGTCCCTCGTAATCTGCCTCCTTCTACGCCTAGGCTCCTGACGTAACTTCTCTCTGACTCCTGTCTGAACAATGTTTAAAAACAATGTCAGTTTGTATCTCTCTATCTCCTGTCTGAGCAATGTTTATAAACAATGTTACTTTGTATCTCTCTATCTCCTGTCTGATCAGTGTTTAAAAACAATGTCACTTTGTATCTCTCTATTTCCTGTCTGAGCAATGTTTATAAACAATGTTACTTTGTATCTCTCTATCTCCCGTCTGATCAATGTTTATAAACAATGTCACTTTGTATCTCTCTATTTCCTGTCCGATCAATGTTTATAAACAATGTTACTTTGTATCTCTCTATCTCCCGTCTGATCAATGTTTATAAACAATGTTATTTTGTATCTCTCTATCTCCTGTCTGAGCAATGTTTATAAACAATGTTACTTTGTATCTCTCTATCTCCCGTCTGATCAATGTTTATAAACAATGTTATTTTGTATCTCTCTATCTCCTGCCTGAGCAATGTTTATAAACAGTGTTACTTTATATCTCTCTATCTCCCGTTTGATCAATGTTTAAAAACAATGTTACTTTGTATCTCTCTATCTCCCATCTGATCAATGATTATAAACAATGTTACTTTGTATCTCTCTATCTCCTGTATGATCAATGTTTATAAACAATGTCACTTTGTATCTCTCTATCTCCTGTATGATCAATGTTTATAAACAATGTTACTTTGTAGCTCTCTAGCTCCTCTCTGAACAATGTTTATCAACACTGTTTCTTACACATTTTGACAGCAAGTGCGAGTGGGGGGAGCAGGAGAAGGACTGGACGTACTATACCCGTCCTTTGCACTTCCGTTATTATTATTTTTTATTTTTTGCAGAGTATTGTACAATTTAGTGCCCACAACAGTTATTCTAGGCTATATACCTGTCTCTCTCTCTCTGCTCTATGTATCACCAATCAGGATCGATCTTCCAAAGCAGGCTGAATGTGATTGGTGGAGAAATTTCTTACATGACTATGAGAGACCCTGGGGAGCCTGCAGTGGGTGTTACCGAATATCCTTCCTACACCATAAATCGGTATACAAAAGGGATTCCCAGATAGAAGACGGACAGGAGTACTAAAGTAATAAACGTAAAAAAAAAAAGTAATAATAAAAAAATACAAAATCTCCAGGCTTAGTTTGCCGTTTGGACGGCACTGTACCTTTAATACCTTGGTGAACATTCCTCTCCCGGCTTCTCTGATCGAGGGATCCAAATTGGTGAATATTGAGGGATTTCAATAATTAAACGACCTTCAGCTCAATTTTTCTTTCTTGTTGTTCTTTCACAATTTTTTTTTTCTTTTTTTTTTTTGTACTGCCAAAGAATATTCATATTGACCCCCGGGGTAACATAGAGAAATAAGGAGAAAGGAACGCTGCAATGGAGGCCAGCGGGAGGTCGGGGATATTATAATATGCAAATTTCGCAGCACCTTGACGCTTCTCCGCTATTATTGTGAGCTGCAGTCCGGGGATGATGCAGGTAAAGCCGCCATACATACATATAGCCTGGCATTTACAGTAGACCCGTCATTTAGTATTAATATGAAAGAGATCAGTAGAGGATATAGATTATTCTGTACTTATTCCTTCCAATGTGAAATGGCCATATTTAAGTGGAACTCCGGCCTTCCTTTCTGTCTAGCACAGTCGTACAGGCTCCATCCCTGGACTCAAATGGCTTACTTTGATTTTGCTGCACACTGTGAGCTTCTCGCCATGTGCATTAGAAGCTGCAGCAAGTCGGACTGAGGCCGTCCCATTTCCTGACCGAAGACATCCAGCATCGTCTAATTCAGGGGTGCTCAACCTGTGACCCACGGGACACATGTGGCCCTTCGGAGACCTCTGATTTGGCCCTCGACCTCAAACTGAATGCAGGGGTCTTGGTGCACATTCAGGAAGTGAACCGCACCTAAAAATATAAAAAGAAGTCTTTAGCAAAGCACAGCTAACCCACAGTGTGAAAGCAACCTCATAGGGGGCTCAGGACATTAAGGGCTTGTTTACATTTGCAGTTTAGGGGGAGAAAAAAAAAACCCATAGTTGAGACGTGTATTCATCGCACACACCCAACCACTGAGGTGGTGTCAGGGGTCGCAGCCCCCCTGCTCCAGGGGGCCCATGTGGCCTCCCTGTCACATTCTGCTTTACACCTTAGACAGAAGGGGCAGTGGGGGGGGCGGTGGCATATACAAGAACTGATCCTCTCCACCTTCCTCATGTAACAGCTGAAAGCCGGCCTCTCCTCCTTTCCCCCTGCCGAAAAAACTGCGTCTGCAGGAGGAAAAATCTTCATTACGCTATTCAATATAAAAAATAGTAAATTCTGAACCATTTGATTTCATTGTGGCCCAAGAATTGTTACCAAATCACTTATATGGCCTTCGCTCAAAAGGTGGAGCACCCCCTGGTCTAGTTCTTTACTCCCCAGCCTGACTGTCTTTGGCCCAACCCCTTTTGTTCACTGGATTTTAGTTCTTTCAATCGTGGATGCTCAGTTGGAGCATAGCCTTAGGATTAAGATCTAATGCACATGGGTGTATGGCCCATTGTACCTAATTAGGAATTAAACAAGTCTCTCACTCAGTAGTGGGTTGACATGTAAACAATAGTGTGTAATCAGCAGCAGCGGCCGCCGCTGGTTACACAATATTACACAATATAATATATGTATATATATGTGTGTGCATGTGTGTGTGTGTGTGTATATATGTATATGTGTATACATATACACATATACATATATACACACACACACACACATGCACACACATATATATACATATGTATATGTGTGTATATATATATATATATATATATATATATATATATATATATATATATATATATATATATATATATATATATATATATTATATACAGTGCCTTGCAAAAGTATTCACCCCCTTGGCTTTTAACCTATTTTGTTACAATACAGCCTTTAGCTCAATGATTTTTTTAAAATCTGAATTATATGTGATGGATCAGAACACAATAGTCTAAGTTGGTGAAGTAAAATTAGAAAAATATATACATAAAACTATTTTTCAGAAATAAAAAAACTGATAATTGGCATGTGCGTGTGTATTCACCCCCCTTTGTTATGAAGCCCATAAAAATCTCTGGTGCAACCAATTACCTTCAGAAGTCACATAATTAGTGAAATGATGTCCACTTGTGTGCAATCTAAGTGTCACATGATCTGTCATTACATATATATACATATGTGAAAGGCCCCAGAGGCTGCAACACCTAAGCAAGAGGCACCACTAACCAAACACTGCCATGAAGACCAAGGAACTCTCCAAACAAGTAAAGGACAATGTTGTTGAAAAGTCAGGGTTGGGTTATAAAGAAATATCCAAATCTTTGATGATCCCTAGGAGCACCATCAGATCTATGATAACCAAATGGAAAGAACATGGCACAACAGCAAACCTGCCAAGAGACGGCTGCACTCCAAAACTCACGGAGCGGGCAAGGATGGCATTAATCAGAGAGGAGCACAGAGACCTATGGTAACCCTGGAGGAGCTGCAGAGTTCCACAGCAGAGACCGGAGTATCTGTACATAGGACGACAATAAGCCGTACGCTCCATAGAGTTGGGCTTTATGGCAGAGTGGCCAGAAGAAGCCATTACTTTCAGCAAAAAACAAAATGGCGCGTTTTGAGTTTGCAAAAAGGCTCGTGGGAGACTCCCAAAATGTATGGAGGAAGGTGCTCTGGTCTAATGAGCCTTAAATTTAACTTTTTGACCATCAAAGAAAATGCTGTGTCTGGTGCAAACCCAACACATCACACCACCCAAAGAACACCATCCCCACCGTGACCACATGGTGGCGGCAGCATCATGCTGTGGGGATGTTTTTCAGCAGTCAGGACTGGGAAACTGGTCAGAGTTGAGGGAAAGATGGATGGTTCTAAATACAGGGATATTCTTGAGAAAGCCTGTACCACTCTGTGTGTGATTTGAGGCTAGGACGGAGATTCACCTTCCAGCAGGACAATGACCCCAAATACACTGCTAAAGCAACACTTGAGTGGTTTAAGGGGAAACATGTAAATGTGTTGGAATGGCCTAGTCAAAGCCCAGACCTCAATCCAATAGAAAATCTGTGGTCAGACTTAAATATTGCTGTTCACAAGTGCAAAACTATTCAACTTGAAGGAGCTGGAACAGTTTTTCAAGGAGAAATGGGCAAAAATCCCAGTGGTAAGATGTGGCAAGACTCATAGAGACTTATCCAAAGTGACTTGGAGCTGTGATAGCCATAAAAGGCGGCTCTACAAAGTATTGATTTTAGGGGGGTGAATAGTTCTGCACATTGACTTTTTTCTGTTATTTTGTCCTATTTCTTGTTTCCTTCACAATAAAAAAAAAAAAACATCTTCAAAGTTGTGAGCATGTTCTGTAAAATACATGATGCAAATCCTCAAACAATCCATGTTAATTCCAGGTTGTGAGGCAACAAAACACGAAAAATGCCAAGGGGGGTGAATACTTTTGCAAGGCGCTGTATACAGTATGTTAGCCCTGAATATGTCATTGTTGCTAAGCTGGCGCATGCACAGAATGACCTCAACCTATTCTGAAAAACGTAAGGCTGAGGTCAATCTGCGCATTCACCGCCGCTGAATAAATAACTCATTCACACAAACATCGATAGTGTTTAACCGCTTGCCTACTGAACACTTTCACCCCCTTCCTGTCCAGGCCAATTCCCAGCCTTCCCCGCTGTGTACTTTGAATGACAATCGCGCTGTCATGCAACACTGTACCTAAAAGTAAATTTTTATCTTTTTTTTTTTTTTTTACACAAAACAGGTCTTTCTTTTGGTGGCAGGGGTGGCTTATGCTCAATATTTATAAAATATAACCCGGACGGGAAGGTGGCGATCCATGGCCTTACCTTCCGATGACGAGGTGGTGCTGGATCTGGGGCAGGGCTCCTCAAAGTGGTTGTTGCTGCCCCTCCACCCCCTGCTCATCGCTTCGGCTTGAGATCCGGGGGCCATTGCTTCTCCTCCCAGCCGAACAGAAAGTGGGTCCTAAGACTCCCGGCCAATCGGGTCTCAGGAGCCACTTTCTGATTGGCCAGGAGAACCTGCTGACACACCAGTGCTGGGTCCAACCACAGCACGGATCATCAAGGGGCGTGCCTCTAAACCAGGAAGTTCACTGCAATGTATAGGGTTGTTGGGGTGCCTGGGGGAGCTGCCCACCAGCAGAAAATGTAGTGGTTGGCAAATGATTAATGAGCTAGAAGAGTAACTGCGACCGTTTGTCTGGCTGCTGGGAAAAGGACCTTGGGACCAAATCAGCGGGGGCCCTTTTGGGGGTGAACGCTACATAAATGACACCACAATGTAGGAACCCGTGTAACGTGTGTGGCCACACTTTGCAAAAACATGGATGCTACTCCAACACACTCTTGTATGGGGGCGCTGAGTGAACCATGGGATGCCAGCCTGCCATATATCTGATATTTTGAAATTATCAGTTGACTGGTTGGCCCTACACAATCATTCCCCTGACATTGTAGGCGCGTAGTCTGAGCCGCACGAGAGAGAACATTCCACATGCGTTCAAATATTTTATTCTGTTCCAGCAAGTTCAACCTTGGATCCCTCTTTTTCAGATAAATAGACAAAATGTCCTGTGGGTGAAACATAATGGCATTTACTCGCTAAGGAAGGACTATAAAATGTGGAGAGATGTCAGAATTGTGTGGATGCTGGATAAAAAGATGTACACACAATCCTTTTGATGTTAATACGATTCCATGATAGAAATACTCATACATTTAGGACAAAATGTTTCCTGCTACAAGTCTTTGGTAAAAAACAAACTGCATTTTTGGGGACTCTATACTATTGGAAACACTATACTAGTGGAGACACTATACTATTGGAAACACTATACTAGTGGAGACACTATACTATTGGGGACACTATACTAGTTGGGACACTACACTATTGGGGACACTTTGCTAGTGGGGACACTATACTACTGGGGACACTACACTATTAGGGACATTATACTAGTGGGGACTCTTTGCTAGTGGGGACACTATACTATTGGGGACACTATACTAGTGGGAATGCTATACTAGTGGGGACACTTTGCTAGTGGGGGCACTATACTATTGGAAATACTATACTAGTGGGAACACTATGCTAGTGGGGACTCTATACTAGTGGGGACACTTTGCTAGTGGGGACACTATACTATTGGAAACACTATACTAGTGGAGACACTATACTATTGGAAACACTATACTAGTGGAGACACTATACTATTGGGGACACTATACTAGTTGGGACACTACACTATTGGGGACACTTTGCTAGTGGGGACACTATACTACTGGGGACACTACACTATTAGGGACATTATACTAGTGGGGACTCTTTGCTAGTGGGGACACTATACTATTGGGGACACTATACTAGTGGGAATGCTATACTAGTGGGGACACTTTGCTAGTGGGGGCACTATACTATTGGAAATACTATACTAGTGGGAACACTATGCTAGTGGGGACTCTATACTAGTGGGGACACTTTGCTAGTGGGGACACTATACTATTGGAAACACTCTACTAGTGGGGACACTACACTATTGGGGACACTATACTAGTGGGGACACTTTGCTAGTGGAGACACTATACTAGTGGGGACACTATACTAGTGGGGACACTTTGCTAGTGGAAACACTGTACTATTGGGGACACTATACTAGTGAGGACACTATACTATTGGGGACACTATACTATTGGGGACACTATACTATTGGGGACACTATACTAGTGGGAATGCTATACTAGTGGGGACACTATGCTAGTGGGGACTCTATACTAGTGGGGACACTATACTATTGGAAACACTATACTAGTGGGTACACTACACTATTGGGGACACTGTACTAGTGGGGACACTTTGCTAGTGGAGACACTATACTAGTGGGGACACTATACTAGTGGGGACACTATACTATTGGAAACACTGTACTATTGGGGACACTATACTAGTGAGGACACTATACTAGTGGGGACACTTTGCTAGTGGAGACACTATACTAGTGGGGACACTATACTAGTGGGGACACTTTGCTAGTGGGGACACTATACTATTGGAAACACTGTACTATTGGGGACACTATACTAGTGAGGACACTATACTATTGGGGACACTATACTATTGGGGACACTATACTAGTGGGAATGCTATACTAGTGGGGACACTATGCTAGTGGGGACTCTATACTAGTGGGGGCACTATACTATTGGAAACACTATACTAGTGGGTACACTACACTATTGGGGACACTATACTAGTGGGGACACTTTGCTAGTGGAGACACTATACTAGTGGGGACACTTTGCTAGTGGGGACACTATACTATTGGAAACACTGTACTATTGGGGACACTATACTAGTGAGGACACTATACTAGTGGAGACACTATACTAGTGGGGACACTTTGCTAGTGGGGACACTATACTATTGGAAACACTGTACTATTGGGGACACTATACTAGTGAGGACACTATACTATTGGGGACACTTTGCTAGTGGTGACACTATACTATTGGGGACGCTATACTATTGGGGACGCTATACTAGTGGGGGCACTGTACTAGTGGGGGCGCTATACTATTGGGGACACTATACTAGTGGGGACACTATGGTGGTGATCAGTGACTTATAGTTTGACTGTGATAGCGTGGTGGTGGGAAATCTGGCGCTAACTGACACTGGCTGAGAGGGACTTCGGATTTGAAAGGAAGTTCCAATACCTATAATTTTAATAGTTTATAGTTTATTATAGTTTTTTTAATTATTATTATTTATAATTAATAAAAAATAATAATATAAATAATAATAATAAGAAAACTATAAAAATAGTTTATAATTGAATGCTATTAAAAATACGATAAACAAAATTATTCAAATGTAATCGATTTGTTAAACTCGTTGGCGGAATCGTTTTCCGCTGTTTCGTATTTTTGAATTTTCTGATTTTTGTTTTTGTTTTTTGGATTTTCGTTCTTTCGGACAGTTTTTTTTTGTATGCATTTGCCAAAAGAGTCCTTCGTTTGTTCGGATCCTTCGGAATGAACGAATATGCCGAATTTAGTCTTAAAATGAATTTCTAACAAAACAAATTGCACATGTCTACTGGTGTCGCTAGTGACACTAATACAGTGATAATACTGTACACTGTACTAATGTCACTCGCTGGGTGATGGGAGTGATCTGGAGGGCAATCAATGGGTTAGCCTAGCAAGTGTATGTGTGCTGCTTTTACTCACAGATCATCTTGCTGGGTCTCCTTGATTTAATTTTTGAACACAAACACACAGATCTCTGTGCTGTGATTGGCCACAGCTGATCAGCAGGTATACAGCCAAGGTGATTGGCTGTAACCTGCTGACAAACTCATGTAGTGTCCCATGACAGCACAGATCAGAGGAAGAGTGGGACGTGTGTGCCTCTAAACCAAGAACTCCACCACAACGTGTGGCTAGGTTGTGGTGCCTGGGGGAGCCACCCGCCAGCAGTTGGTCAAGCAGGTTAATGAGCTAGAACAGTGACTGCAACTGTGTGCCTGCTAGGAAAGCCCCTTGGGGCCAAATCAGCAGAGCCCTTTTGGGGGTGAACGCTACATAAATGACATCACAATGTAAGAACCCATGTAACGTGTGTGTGGCCGCTCTTTGCAGTAAAATGCATGTTGCTCCAACACACTCTTGTATGGGGGAGTTGAGTGAACTATGGGTCGCCTGCCATGTATACTGTATCAGTGTTTCTCAACCTTTTTTCAGTCAAGGCACCCTTTAAAAATGATGGACAGTCTTAAGGCACCCTTAAAAAATGGACAACCTTGAGGCACCCCCTAAAAATTATGGACAGCCTCGAGACACCCCCTAAAATTATGGACAGCAAATGATGGACAGTCTCGAGACACCTTTAAAAATGATGGACAGTCTTGAGGCACCCTTAAAAAATGATGGACAGTCTTGTGGCACCCCTTAAAAATGATGGACAGTCTTGAGGCACCCTTAAAAAATGATGGACAGTCTTGTGGCACCCCTTAAAAATGATGGACAGTCTTGAGGCACCCTTAAAGAATTATGGACAATCTCAAGGCACCCTTAAAAATGATGGACAGTCTAGAGGCACCCTTAAAGAGATATGGACAATCTCGAGGCACCCTTAAAAATGATGGACAGTCTCGAGGCACCCTTAAAAAATGATGGCCAGTCTCGAGGCACCCTTAAAAAATGATGGCCAGTCTTGAGGCACCCTTAAAAAATGATGGCCAGTCTCGAGGCACCCTTAAAAAATGATGGCCAGTCTGTAGGCACCCCCTAAAAATTATGGACAGTCTGTAGGCACCCTTAAAGAGATATGGACAATCTCGAGGCACCCTTAAAAATGGACAGTCTCGAGGCACCCCTTAAAAATGATGGACAGTCTCGAGGCACCTTTAAAAATGATGGCCAGTCTCGAGGCACCCTTAAAAAATGATGGCCAGTCTTGAGGCACCCTTAAAAAATGATGGCCAGTCTCGAGGCACCCTTAAAAAATGATGGCCAGTCTGTAGGCACCCCCTAAAAATTATGGACAGTCTGTAGGCACCCTTAAAGAGATATGGACAATCTCGAGGCACCCTTAAAAATGGACAGTCTCGAGGCACCCCTTAAAAATGATGGACAGTCTTGAGGCACCTTTAAAAATGATGGACAGTCTCGAGGCATCCTTAAAAGATGATGGCCAGTCTCGAGGCACCCTTAAAAATTATGGTCCGTCTGTAGGCACCCCCTAAAAATTATGTACAGTCTCAAGGCACCCCTTAAAAATGATGGACAGTCTTGAGGCACCCTTAAAGAATTATGGAAATCTCAAGGCACCCTTAAAAATGGACAGTCTCGAGGCACCCCTTAAAAATGATGGACAGTCTCGAGGCACCTTTAAAAATGATGGACAGTCTCGAGGCATCCTTAAAAGATGATGGCCAGTCTCGAGGCACCCTTAAAAATTATGGTCCGTCTGTAGGCACCCCCTAAAAATTATGTACAGTCTCAAGGCACCCTTAAAAATTATGGACAGTCTCGAGGTACCCCTTAAAAATTATGGACAGTCTCGAGGTACCCTTAAAAATTACGGACAGTTTTGAGGCACCCCATTCTAAAATGTAAAAGCCATTCTAATAGTTTTACATAATGCAGCAACATCCACAAGTCCATGTAGGACAGCCAACGTTAGAGGTGACTTATTCTTCCAAAGCAAACACACTTTTGCAAACTATTACTGACTAGTATGGCAATGTTTCTCTTCTCCCTCAGTTTTTCTCCATCACTGAGCTAATATGACCCCAACACTGATGGAGAAGAGCATGTGAGGGTCAAACAAGGATGCTATGCAGGTGACTGACATCCTCCTTATCAACTGATGGTGCCATTGGTCATTAGGGAGCCAGCAGCTAGAAGGTTTTACTGGTGCACAATGAAAACCTTAAGCCGCGTACACACGGGCGGACTGTCTGGCCAACTTAGTCCGCCGAAACACATTTCAGCGGACAGTCCGCTCGTGTGTGGGCTTCAGCGGACTTTTTCAGCGTGCAGTCTGGCGGACTAAGTATTTCGGAATTTCCGTAATACTGTCCGTCAGACTTTGGTTTCAGCGGACAATCCGCTCGTGAGTAGGCTAGTTCGACGGACTAAGAATGGCGCATGCTCAGAAAGGATTTACACGGCGGAAGGTTGCATTGCTGTGTATTGGACTTCCTATTTCTAGTCCCGTCGTACGTCTGTACACGTCATCGCGCAAGCTTTCAACGGACTGTTTATGCATCCGTGTGTGGTCAAGTCCGTTCATTCGAAAGTATGACGGACTGTCCGTCGGATTGTCTGACGGACTAAGTTGGCCATACAGTCCGCCCGTGTGTACGCGGCTTTAGGCTTTGTGCAACTAAAAGGCAGCCTTTATCCGCACGCTGGCTTGTATACAATTTTGGCCTGAATACAGTTTTTGGGCAGTTGTTTTTAGGCATTTTGCCAAGGCACTCTGATTGAAAAAGGCTGCACTATACTACAAAAAATTTTGGGACACCTGCCTTTACATGTATGTGAACTTTAATGGCATCCCAGTCTTATGCCGCGTATACACGGTCGGACTTTCCGATGGAAAATGTGCCATTGGAGCTTGTTGTTGGAAATTCCAACCGTGTGTAGGCTCCATCGGACAGTTTCCATTGGAATTTCCGTCACACAAAATTTTAGATCTGGTTCTCAAATTTTCCATCAACAAAATCCGTTATCGGAAATTCCGATCGTGTGCGCACAATTCCGACGCACAAAGTTCCACGCATTGGAATCAAGCAGAAGAGCCGCACTGGCTATTTAACTTCATTTTCCTCGGCTCGTCGTACGTGCTGTACGTCACCGCGTTCTTGACGTTCGGAAATTCTGTTAACTTTGTGCAACCGTGTGTATGCAAAACAAGTTTGAGCCAACATCCGTCAGAAAAAAATTCCATGGATTTTGTTGTCGGAATGTGCGATCGTGTGTATGCGGCACAATTCCTTAGGGTTCAATATTGAGTTGGCCCACCCTTTTTAGCTATAACAGCTTCAACTCTTCTGGATGACAAGGCCTGGCTCGCAGTCTCCACACTAATTCATCCCAAAGGTATTCTATCAGGTTGAATCCAGTCAAGTTCCTCCATCCCAAACTCGCTCATCCATGTCTTTATGGACCTTGCTTTGTATACTGGTCCAAATCATTTGGTGGAGGGGTGATTATGGTGTGGGGTTGTTCTTCAGGGGTTGGGCTTGGCCCCTTAGTTCCAGTGAAGGGAACTCTTAAGGCGTCAGCATACCAAGACATTTTGGACAATTTCATGCTTCCAACTTTGTGGGAACAGTTTGGGGATGGCCCCTTCCTGTTCCAACATGACTGCTCACCAGAGCACAAAGCAAGGTCCATAAAGACATGGATGAGCGAGTTTGGGGTGGAGGAACTTGACTGGCCTGACCTCAACCCGCTAGAACACTTTTGGGATGAATTTGAGCAGCGACTGCAATTCTCGCCCAACATCGGCACCTGACCTCACAAACGCTCTTCTGGAAGAATGGTCAAACATTCCCATAGACACACTCCTAAACCTTGTGGACGGCCTTCCTAGAAGAGTTGAAGCTGTTGTAACTGCTAAGGGTGGGCCAACTCAACATTGAACCCTACGGACTAAAACTGGGATGTCATTAAAGCTCATGTGCGTGTAAAGGCGCGCGTCCCAATAATTTTGGTAATATAGTGTATTTCATTGCATTAGCAGTCGACTGGTTGGTCTTGCACGTTCCCCGGCATTGGAGGTGCGTAATCCCAGCTGGAGGAGAGAGAACATTCCACACACATTCAAATATTTTATTCTGTTCCAGCAAGGTCAACCTTGGATCCCTCTTTTTCAGAAACAGAGTTAATAGACTAAATTTTCTGTGGCTGAAACATAATGGCATTTACTCGCTAATGAAGGACTATAAAATGTGGAGAGATGTCAGAATTGTGTGGTTGCTGGATAAAAAAAAAAATGTACCCACAATCCTCCTGACGTTAATAAGAATACATTGTGTCGTGTGCGGCCTCTGTTGTGTGCTGCGTCAGTTCTGGGCTAGTCAAGGTTATCCTGTTTATGACCAGTAAGGTGAACTATGAATGTTTCATATACTGCATGCTGGAACTGTGCATAATGTACACTATTTACATTGCCTAATGGTAAATTTCGTTCATGAATATATCCATGAGATGCCACATTGGGATGAGATATGGTTTTGCAATATTTCCTAGAATTGATTTAGATGTAAATTCCATTACTAAAACCTCGTATAAGATTTAGCAGGGGTTTATTTATAAAAAAAAAAAAAAAAAATCACACAGGTGCAACCATAGGTGTGCGCAGCCTATTGCATTAGGGCGTGCACCCCAAAGCTCAAACACACACGCCTTTCTCTACAGACTCAACTGCACTAGACAGGGAATGAATGGGAGGTGCTCTGTGCTGAGCAGCTTCCTATTCATTCACAGACTGAAGCATAGCAAAGCACAGTTTACTATGCTTCAGCTTTTAAATGAATGCAGTGAGTATGTTTTACTGTGTTCATTTGGAAAAGGAAGGTGTTGGTAAATCACATATTTACCAGACCCTTCCCCCACTTTTCGTCCTGAAATATCCCCTGCAGCAGCTGGGGGGAAAGGAGAGGAGGGAAGAGAGCAGCACTGCGTCGGGGGGGGGGGGGGGGGCGGGCAGTAGGGGCAATCGGCACCTCATGCACACCTGGCACATGCCCTGTGCATGGCGTTCCAAGAGAATGTTTGTAATCCAAAGCACTTGCATATCAAAGGGAGTTTCCCCATAGAAGTCAATGGAAACAAAGATAATTAGTTCCGCGTTGACTTCTATTACATGCAATACTGCGTGTGGCCAGAGGTGGGGTGGCGCCGTAGAGCCTCGGAAATACTCGGGAAGGGGGAATCAGCACCTCACGTACAACTGGCGCATGCCCTGGGCACGCCCAGGGCAGGACTTAGGGTGGTTGGGGCCCCTGGGCTTGAGTCACTTTCGGGCCCTACCTGCTATACATTACCGTATAATACGCGTCAGCGTATAACACGCATCCAAAGTTTAGGAGGGAAGTTTGAGGAGAAAAAAACTTTACATTTAAATGCCCATCAATGCAGCCTTGTCAGTGTCATTTGCAGCCTTGTTGTCATTGCAGTCTTGAAGCTTAAAAATGGTGCCGCAGAGATACAGAGTCCTGTGTATCTTTGCGGCTCTCGGGTCTGCTCGCAGTCCCGAGCGGAGCCCAGAGTAGCCGAGTATACTTGGCTCGGCTCACAGTCACAGACATCCCAACTAGGGATGAGCTCCAGCGTATTCGCACACTCCACGTGCAGAGCCTGTCAGGAAGTCGATGCAGCGCTGCGCGACTCACAGGCAGTGAGACATTGCCTCGATGTGTGCTGCGTTGCGCTGACTTCCTGGCGGGCTCTGCACATAGAGTGTGTGAACAAGCCGGAGCTCATCCCTAATCCCAACCTGCAAAAACTAATTTCAGGGAGGTGACGCAACAAGACCCCCCACATGACACATTAATATATGTGTGAACATTTTCTGTGTATGTGTGTATAATGTCATTCATATGCAGCCTATATCACATATATACACACCTCATATCACTCACATACAGCCTAAGTAGGCTGTGTGTGTGAGTTGTATATGTGTAAGTCACGGTACAAGAGAATCAGAGACTGCAGACAGGGTACAAGGGAGGATCAGAGACTGCAGACAGGGTACAAGGGAGGATCAGAGACTGCAGACAGGGTACAAGGGAGGATCAGAGACTGCAGACAGGGTACAAGGGAGGATCAGAGACTGCAGACAGGGTACAAGGGAGGATCAGAGACTGCAGACAGGGTACAAGGGAGGATCAGAGACTGCAGACAGGGTACAAGGGAGGGTCAGAGACTGCAGACAGGGTACAAGGGAGGGTCAGAGACTGCAGACAGGGTACAAGGGAGGATCAGAGACTGCAGACAGGGTACAAGGGAGGGTCAGAGACTGCAGACAGGGTACAAGGGAGGGTCAGAGACTGCAGACAGGGTACAAGGGAGGATCAGAGACTGCAGACAGGGTACAAGGGAGAAACAGAGACTGCAGACAGGGTACAAGGGAGGGTCAGAGACTGCAGACAGGGTACAAGGGAGGGTCAGAGACTGCAGACAGGGTACATGGGATGGTCAGAGACTGCAGACACGGTACATGGGATGGTCACAGACTGCGGACACGGTACATGGGATGGTCACAGACTGCGGACACGGTACATGGGATGGTCACAGACTGCAGACACGGTACATGGGATGGTCACAGACTGCAGACACGGTACATGGGATGGTCACAGACTGCAGACAGGGTACATGGGATGGTCAGAGACTGCAGACACGGTACAAGAGATGGTCAGAGACTGCAGACACGGTACATGGGATGGTCACAGACTGCAGACACGGTACATGGGATGGTCACAGACTGCAAACACGGTACATGGGATGGTCACAGACTGCAGACACGGTACATGGGATGGTCACAGACTGCAAACACGGTACATGGGATGGTCACAGACTGCAGACACGGTACAAGGGATGGTCAGAGACTGCAGACACGGTACATGGGATGGTCAGAGACTGCAGAATACGGTACATGGGATGGTCAGAGACTGCAGAATACGGTACATGGGATGGTCAGAGACTGCAGAATACGGTACATGGGATGGTCAGAGACTGCAGACATGGTACAAGAGATGGTCAGAGACTGCAGACATGGTACAAGAGATGGTCAGAGACTGCTGATATGGTTGAACTCAGTGTACATATATATATAGTATTGCAGGACTGTGACACTCTATTTAAACTGGTTCTGCAAGATCAAGTCAGTAATCCTTCTTTGAAAAGTGCAACCAAGGGACAAGGCAGCAGCACATTTAATTTCCAAAATAACATTTTTATTACAAACAGTGATCTCGTCAGGATTAGTGGAGGGCAGTAAACAGTTAATGGGTCTGTGACACTTCTAGCCTGAATCAGCAGGAAATCCTTCACAAAAACATGTGCAGCACATAGAGAGCTCTGGCTAAATAGCTGAGCTGAAATGGTTAACAATCAACCAAGTGTGACCTGTCACTGGACACACTACGCTGGGGGGCTGCAGGATCTTCCAGAGATCTGATCAGTGTGCAGCTATAAAGAAAAAACAAAGATTACAGAGGGAGGGGGGGGGGAGGCTGATCAGTAACTTTGCACTGTCTAAAGACACATTTGTGGACACTGACCAGCCAGAACTACATGTGACTGTGCAGCACTCCCCACCATCTTCTTCCCATTCAGCCAGAATGCTGTGTGTGCTCAGTGCTGCAGGATCTTCCCATAGTCATACCTTCCTTTGCTATGTCCTCCTGGGGCTTCAGGTACTGTGCATCTCCCTCCCAGCTCCCCCATTCACCACCTGTGTAGTCCAATGTGGCGGGCTGGAGAGGGGGAGGGGAGTTACACTCTGCTTCACAATACACTGACTTGCTCCACCAGCCCTCACTGTTACACATTTCCTCAGCTCCGCCTCCTGTTCACAGCACAGCCCCGCCCCCGCTTCTCTCGCTGTTCCAAATCTCCTAGGCTAGCAGCTGACAGTGTCCCTCTGAGTGACAGGTTCTGCTCTGTATCTTGGCAGGGCAGCGGGGCCCCCTATTGGGCGGGGCCCCTGGGCTTGAGCCCAGTCAAGCCCAATAGTAAGTCCGGCCCTGGGCACGCCTATGGGTGCAACAAAGAATCACCATATTTTGTCTAATACAGTGGAACCTCCTTGGATTACGAGGGTAATCCATCCCACTGAAAATGCTTGTAATCCAAAGCACTTGCATATCAAAGGGAGTTTCCCCATAGAATGTCAATGGCAACAAAGATAATTTGTTCCGCACTGACTTCTATTACATGCAATACCGCGTGTGGCCAGAGGTGGAGTGACACCGGAGAGCTTTGGAAATACTCGGGGAGGGGGAATCAGCAGTAGGGGGAATCGGCACCTCACGCACACCTGGCACATGCCCTGCGCACACCTATGGGTGAAGCAAAGAATCGCCATATTTTGTCTAATACAGTGGAACCTTGGATTACGAGTGTAATCCGTTCCAGGAGAATGCTTGTAATCCAAAATGCTCGCATATCAAAGGGAGTTTCCCCCATAGAAGTCAATGGAAACGAAGATAAATCGTCCCGCGTTGAATTCTATTACATGCTATACCGCGTGTGGCCAGAGGTGGGGGGGGGGGCAGGAGAGCCTGTGAAATACTCGGGGACAGCTAAACTTGGAAAGCCTCAGAAACACTTGGAAACAGAGTATTTCCGAATGGCTCCAAACTGTTCCGAGTGTCACCGGCGCACCTCTGGCCAAATGCGGTACTGCACCGCCCCAATAGCTTGAATGCTGCTCGTTCCGCGAGACAACACTCGCAAACCGAGTCAGAATAAAAAAAAAAAAAAAAAAGGTTGCTCGTCTTTCAAAAAGCTTGTTAACCATGTTACTCGTAAACCAAGGTTCCACTGTGTGTTTATTTTCCTATAATTGTCAGCACCATCTAGTGGCCATAATGCAGTATTAACAGTTTACCTGATTTGAACGCAGTGTTCAGTTGGGCTTTAGGCTCGATTCACACTGGATGCCGATGCGGTTCCCAGCAGGGGATCCGGTGCGTCCTGGTTCACCGTTTCAGGTCCGAGTTCAGCCCGAATTTTGGGCTGAATTCAGACCTGAAACGGACCAAAAGACGCACAGGGCTCCCATGCAAATTTGCATCGGAAATATGTAAACCAGCTCCATAGAGAATCAGTCACATGCTCCTGCTATTGGGAATTTGAGGCGGAGTTTCCCACATCCAATTTGCAATAGTGTGAACCCGGTCTTAAAGTGGGAGTAAACTCCCATACATAAATTTTACTTATACAGTGCCTTTAAAAAGTATTCATACCCCTGGAAATTCCAGAGTCCACCTGTGCATAATTTAATCTCAGTATAAATACATCTGTTCTGTGAAGCCCTCAGAGGTTTGTTAGAGAACCTTAGTGAACAAACAGCATCATGAAAGCCACGGAACACACCAGACAGGTCAGGGATAAAGTTGTGGAGAAGTATAAAGCAGGATTAGGTTATAAAAAAATATCCCAAGCTTCGAACATCTCACGGAGCTCAGTTCAATCCATCATCCGAAAATGGAAAGAGTATGGCACAACTACAAACCTACTAAGACATGGCCGTCCACCTAAACCGTCAGACCGGGCAAGGAGAACATTCATCAGAGAAGAGCCAAGAGGTCCATGGTAACTCTGGAGAAGCTGCAGAGATCCACAGCTCAGGTGGGAGAATCTGTCCACAGGACAACTATTAGTCGTCTCTCCACAAATCTGCCCTTTATGGAAGAGTGATAAGAAGAAAGACATTGGTGAAAGAAAGTCATAAGAAGTCCCATTTGCAGTTTGCAAGAAGCCATGTGGAGGACACAGCAAACATGTGGAAGAAGGTGATCTGGTCAGATGAGACCAAAATTTTACTTTTTGGCCTAAAAGCAAAAGACTATGTGTGGAGGAAAACTAACACTGCACATCACCCTGAACACACCATCCCCACTGTGAAACATGGTGGTGGCAGCATCATGTTGTGGAGAGGCTTTTCTTCAGCAGGGACAGAGAAGCTGGTCAGAGTTGATGGGAAGATGGATGGAGCTGAATACTCCACAAATCTGGCCTTAAAGCGGGAGTCCGCAGGGAGTTCCGCCGTTTTTTTTTTTTTAAAGCCAGCAGCTACAAATACTGCAGCTGCTGACTTTTAAAATAAGGGCCTTTACCCGCCCAGCTCGCCCGCGATGTCGGCACCCGAAGCCGATCTCTCGATCGTCTCTCGGGTGCTGCCGCCGCCATCTTGGGTATGGGAATCAGGAAGTGGAGCCTTTCGGCTTCATTTCCCGGTTCCCTACTGCGCATGCGCGAGTCGCGCTGCGCAATAAGGATGGTCCCCGCTGTCTCTGGGATCTGTGTATTTCCCAGCAGGCAGCGGGGGTCTTTCGGAAAGGGGTGTAATCTATGCCCCTTTCCGCAGATAGCTATGCCGGAAGTGGGTGCAGATACCTGTACTGTACAGGTACCTGCACCCCCCTCCCCCCTGAAAGGTGCCAATTGTGGCGCCGGAGGGGGGGAGGATTCCAATGAGCGGAAGGTCCACTTTAGGGTGGACCTCCGCTTTAAGCCATAAGAAGTCCTGTTTGCAGTTTGCGAGAAGCCATGTGGGGGACACAGTAAACGTGGAAGAAGGTCCTCTGGTCAAATGAGACCACCCACTTACGTTGGGACTTTTTCTACACCCAATGGCCACAGTCTGACCCCCCCTGAAAGTCAGAGGGACAGCAAACTTGTCCTTGGTGTAGAAAGTTTTGAGACCCCTGGTATAGACTTGCAGAAGTCACTCATGCAGATAGCAGATGACAGAAATCACACTAGGTGCTTTGGATTGAGACAAGTACACATTATAGAAGGATATGCGTTGCTCATTTTTAATTTCAGCGCTTAACAACCACTTTACGTGACTTTTGTTTTGTTTTTTTCCCTATAGGTTGAGCCACAGGAACTCTCTGAATCCTGTTTCTGGGTAAAAGCAAAAGAGGAGCAATTTGAAAACCCCGAACTCTTCAAGAAGCTGTGCCAGACTTTTGCAACACACGTCAAAGGTAGGCCATCAATCTACATTGATTGTTGTTAGCCGTCGTATTTATCTATTTTCCCGAACGTTTCATCACACGATGTACCAGAGTGTTTGATGGTTGATCTGTTTTTTCTTTATTTTAAATACTTGGTGTTGGTGAAACCAAAAATGTTTTCTCATTGATGACTGACAAAATACTTTCTCCTACTATGTGTGTTCTACCCTTCATTACAAAAACCGATTATTAGACCATAAATACCTGGCGACTTTGCCTCTTCCCAGCTCTTCCTTATTGAGAGTGGCAACGCTTTGGCAGCCGATCCCGAGTCTTCAGCGTTGCCGCGCTTTCTGCACACGCTCCGATTTTCAGTGAGGAGGCCGTGCTCTACCCCTCCCCCATCTCCCTGCCCCGTGTCACCCTCTTCCATTCATTGCGAGGTGCCTCCAGAAGATTGATTAATAGCGAACAAAGGACAGGAATGTAAGGTAGATGATCAATACAGAAGAATAGATTAAAAATATATATAAAATAGATAGATAGATAGATAGATAGATAGATAGATAGATAGATATGGCAGCATATTACCGTATATACTCGAGTATAGGCCGACCCGAATATAAGCCGAGGCCCCCAATTTACCCCCAAAAAACTGGAAAACGTATTGACTCGTGTATAAGCCGAGGGTGAGACATGGCTGTCCATCCCTGTGTGTCCGTCCATCCCTGTGTGTGTGTCCGTCCATCCATCCCTGTGTGTGTGTCCATCCATCCATCCATCCATCCCTGTGTGTGTGTCCGTCCATCCATCCCTGTGTGTGTATCCATCCATCCATCCATCCCTGTGTGTGTGTGTGTGTGTGTGTGTGTGTGTGTGTGTATTCATCCATCCCTGTGTGTGTGTGTGTGTGTGTATCCATCCATCCGTGTGTGTGTGTGTGTGTGTGTGTGTGTGTGTGTGTGTGTGTGTGTCCGTGCAGCCTTGTGTGTGTGTCCAGCCTACCTGTGTCCCAAGCCTCCGTCCCGAGCCGCCGTCGTCCCGAGCCTCCTCTGTCCCGTGCCTCCTCTGTCCCGTGCCTCCTCTGTCCCGTGCCTCCTCTGTCCCGTGCCTCCTCTGTCCCGTGCCTCCTCCGTCCCGTGCCTCCTCCGTCCCGTGTCGTGCCGATGGATCGCCGCTCCAGGATCGCCGCTCTTCTCGGCGGCCATTCTACAATTCAAAAGCCGCGCCTCCGTCCTCCGCCTGTGATAGGCGGAACACTCAATTTCCCAGCAGCCTGTGTTCCGCCTATCACGGACATCCTCTCATACTCGTCCGTAGTATGAGAATGAACGGATGTCCGTGATAGGCGGAACACTGACTGCTGGGAAATTCAGTGTTCCGCCTATCACAGGCGGAGGCGGAGAAGGAGGCGCGGCTTTTGAATTTTAATGTCCGCCGTCTGTCTGCTCGATACGCTGATCGAGCAGTCAGACAGCGGTGACTCGAGTATAAGCCGAGGGGGCACTTTCAGCCTCAAAAAAGAGGCTGAAAATCTCGGCTTATACTCGAGTATATACGGTAATTGACAGCTAACCAAGGTACATTTTAGCTACCAATCAATAGATAAAAAAAAAAAAAAATGATAGATGATAAAATAATAGAAAAGTAGATGACAGATAAAGATAGATATCAATAGTATAAAAAAAGAGATATATGGACAGACAGACAGACAGACAGAGTAAATATCATTACTTTAAATAAAAGTGGATGGAGCAATAATGATTGGATGAAATTATAGAAATAGGTAAGTGCAATAGATAGATATCATTGGTTTAAATAAAAATTGATGGGAAGATAGTCAATAGATAAAATGATACAAAGAAATGTAGATAGAAAAATATAAGTGTTATGGTAGATAGATAGATTGCAGCTATAGATCTATAGATAGCTAGAAATATATCAATAGTTTAAATAAAATGATAGATAATCAATGGGAAAAAAAAATAAGTAGAAAGAAAGGTAGATAGAAATAAGTCAATACATGATAAAAATTAATGATTCTGTATTTTATTCTGTCGCTTTAAATAAAGAATTAGCAAAAAAAAATAAAAATAAAAAAAAGCATTAAATGAGGGATAGATGAGGGATAGAATAGACAGATTAAATGGATAGAAAATAATGAATAATAATACATAATAGATAGATTGATAGATAAGATAGAATACAACAAAATATAGAATCAATGATAGATAGATAGATAAATAGATATTTAAATAGATAGATAGATAGATAGATAGATAGATAGATAGATAGATAGACAGATAGACAGATAGACAGATAGATAGATAGATAGATAGATAGATAGATAGATAGATAGATAGATAGATAGATAGATAGATAGATAGATAGATATTTAAAAAGATAGTTAGATAGATAGATAGATATTTAAAAAGATAGATAGATAGATAGATAGATATTTAAAAAGATAGATAGATAGATAGATAGATAGATAGATAGATAGATAGATAGATAGATAGATAGATAGATAGATAGATAGATAGATATTGGGTGAGATAGATAGACAGACAGACAGACAGATAGATATTGGGTGGGAGATAGAGAGATAGATAAATAGATAGATAGATAGAAATGGCAGCATATTAAGTGACAGCTAACCAAGGTAAATTTTAGCTACCTATCAATAGATAATAACATTTTTTTTAAAAAAGATAGATGATAAAACAATAGAAAGGTAGATGACAGATAAAGATAGATATAAATAATAATAATAAAAAAAAAGAGATAGACAGACAGAGTAAATATCATTAGTTTAAATAAAAGTGGATGAAGTGATAATGATTGGATAAAACGATAGAAATAGGTAAGTGCAATAGAAATTGATGGGAAGATATTCAATAGATAAAATGATACAAAGAAATGTAGATAGAAATAGATAAGTAGTACGGTAGATAGATAGGTTGCAGCTATAGATCTATAGATAGCTAGAAATATATCAATAGTTTAAATAAAATGATAGATAATCAATGGGGAAAAAAAATACGTAGAAAGAAAGGTAGATAGAAATAAGTCAATACATGATAAAAATTAATGATTCTGTATTTTAGTCTGTTGCTTTAAATAAAGAATTAGCAACAAGAAACATGAAACAAAGTACATGATAGATAGATAGATAGATAGATAGATAGATAGATAGATAGATAGATAGATAGATAGATAGATAGATAGATAGATAGATAGATATGGCAGCATATTAATTGACAGCTAACCAAGGTAAATTTTAGCTACCTATCAATAGATTAAAAAAAAAAAAAAATAGATGATAAAACAATAGAAAGGTAGATGACAGATAAAGATAGATATCAATAGTTTAAAAAGAGAGATAGGTAGGCAGACAGAGTAAATATCATTAGTTTAAATAAAAGTGTATGGAGCAATAATGATTGGATAAAATTATAGAAATAGGTAAGTGCAATAGATAAATATCATTGGTTTAAATAAAAATTGGTGGGAAGATAGTCAATAGATAAAATGATATAAAGAAATGTAGATAGAAATAGATACGTACTAGATAGATAGATACATTGCAGCTATAGATCTATAGATAGCTAGAAATATATCAATAGTTTAAATAAAATGATAGATAATCAATGGGGAAAACCAAGTCTGTCGCTTTAAATAAAGAATTAGCAAAAAAAAACATGAAAAAAGTAGATGATAGATAGAGAGATAGAGAGATAGATAGATAGATAGATAGATAGATAGATAGATAGATAGATAGATAGATAGATAGATAGATAGATAGATAGATAGATAGATGGATCCAACATATTCATTCACAGCAAATAAAATGAGTTTATAAATATACAGTAGGTCACTAGATAAATAAAATAAAAAACAGATGATAAATTAATAGATAACATGATGGAAAGGTAGACAATCCATAACGATAGATATCAATAGAGATAGATATCAATAGTTAATAGATGAATGAAGAGATAGATAAATAGATAATCAATGGATATAACAATAAAAAAATAATATAGATAGACAAATAGTTAGAAATACAGTTGTGTTAAAAAGTATTTGCCCCTTTTTTTGCATATTTCTCACACTTAAATGATTCAAATTATCAAATAAATTTTAATATTACACAAAGATAACCCAAGTAAATCCAAGATGCAGTTTTTAAATTATTATTTCATTTATTAAGGCAAAAAAGTTGTTCAAACCTGCCTGGCCCTTTGGGAAAAAGTAACGAATGAACTGTGATTGACCACAATTTTTTTGGAGTTAAATTTTACTTGCCACACCCAGGCCTGATTACTGCCAGACCTGTTGAATCAAGAAATCACATAAATAGAAAATAAATAAATCAGATAACAACAAGGCCTGGGGAATGCCCAGGAAAAACCCAAGCCTACTTACCACCAGCTCGCAGACAACCAAATTAACCTGAGCTGGTGGTAAGTAGGCTTGGGTTTTTTCCTGGGCATTTCCCAGGCCTTGTTGTTAAAGCAACACTTGAGTGGTTTAAGGGGAAACATGTAAATGTGTTGGAATGGCCTAGTCAAAGCCCAGACCTCAATCCAATAGAAAATCTGTGGTCAGACTTAAAGATTGCTGTTCACAAGCGCAAACCATCCAACTTGAAGGATCTGGAGCAGTTTTGCAAGGAGGAATGGGCAAAAATCCCAGTGGTGAGATTTGGCAAGCTCATAGAGACTTATCCAAAGCGGCTTGGAGCTGTGACAGCCACAAAACGTGGCCCTACAAAGTATTGACTTTAGAGGGGGTGAATAGTTATGCACATTGATTTTTTCTGTTATTTTGTCCTATTTTTTGTATAATAATTAAAAAAAAAAAACATTCAAAGTTGTGGGCGTGTTCTGTAAATGAAATGATGCAAATCCTCAAACGATCCATGTTAATTCCAGGTTGTGAGGCAACAAATCACAAAAAATGCCAAGGGGGGGTGAATACTTTTGCAAGGCACTGTAATTAAAAAGAACTATAAGATGATGTCTTGGATATAATAAAGAGATATAATAAGATGATATAATAGGAAAATACAATACAGAGAAATAATAAGAAGATATAATTAAGAGAAATATATTTTTTCATTATATGTTCTTAATTTATCTCTTTATTATAATTTTTATTTTTTTACTTTTCTTAAAGAAGTTTATAAACTTCTGGAATTTGTCACTTGTTTTCAGAAATGAAATAACTTGAACTAATTATCGATCCCGCCAGGACGGTTGGTCTTAGCGGTCGACTTTGAAGAATGTTCATGTACACTTTTTTTTTTTTTTATTAAATAAGAACACTAATTGCTACAGTTCCTCGCCCAGAGCCGGCACAACATATATACGTTCTATAGGAGAGCCTCTTCACACGCTTCTTCCAGCATCGTTATTCCTCAAGTTTGCTTTGACTTAATTACTGGTAAAAACCGCATGAAAAGCGCTTGCTTAGTGAAGCTTACCGTCTACGCGGGAGTAATTGGATGCCGGACTGGTCAATCTGTTGGTTGCAATTACTAAATTTTCATTTTCTGTTTCTCACACCAGTGACTGCGGGACAGCCGCGCAGACTCTAAATTGGCTTATTAATCCCGTAAAAATTCTGAAAATAACCAACCCTCTAAAGCGGAACTCTGTGTGTTGGAGGGGGGAGGGGGGGGGAGGAGCAAGACCTGTAAGTGCAACTTAATTGCGACGGAGGAAAATCAGGTCTCCTGCCTGGCCAGACAGAACTGTGCTCGAGTCGCAGAGCTGGATAATTATTACGGCTGGATGGACAGATATATAAAGAAGAAGAAAAAAAAAACCTCTGTGTCTTAAGCCCTTTGCTTGGAGTTTCGCTCGTGGTGTATACAAATCATTTGCTATGATTCATGGGCGGCATTTCACAAACGGCGCACTTTATTTGCAAATGACGTAAAATACCTTCCTCTACCTCCTCTACTGATCTTCTCTCCTCCTAGATGGAAAGCTTTTCATGATTGTAGATCTGCAGAACATTCCACCGCAGACAGGGGCGTTGCTAGGTGGCTGAAAGTAATGTCTTTCTTCTGGTCACTCTGACCTAAAAACCCAACTCTATGGAGCGTACGGCTTATTGTGGTCCTATGTACAGATACTCCGGTCTCTGCTGTGGAACTCTGCATCTCCTCCAGGGTTACCTTAGCTCTCTGTGCTCCTTTCTGATTAATGCCCTCCTTGCTCGGTCCGTGAGTTTTGGTGTGCGGCCGTCTCTTGGCAGGTTTGCTGTTGTGCCATGTTCTTTCCATTTGGTTATGTTAGATTTGATGGTGCTCCTAGGGAATCATCAAAGATTTGGATATTTTTTATAACCTAACCCCGACTTGTACTTCTCAACAACATTGTCCCTTACTTGTTTGGAGAGTTCCTTGGTCTTCATGGCAGTGTTTGGTTAGTGGTGCCTCTTGCTTAGGTGTTGCAGCCTCTGGGGCCTTTCAGAAAGGTGTGTCTATGTAATGACAGGTCATGTGACACTTAGATTGCACACAGGTGGACATCATTTCACTAATGATGTGACTTCTGAAGGTAATTGGTTGCACCAGAGCTTTTTATGGGCTTCATAACAAAGGGGTGTGAATACATACGCACATGCCAATTATCAGTTTATTTCTGAAAAATAGTTTTATGTATATATTTTTCTAATTTTGTTTCACCAACTTAGACTATTGTGTTCTGATCCATCACATATAATTCAGATTAAAAAAAAAAAACATTAAACTAAAAGCTGAAATGTAACAAAATAGGTAAAAAGCCAAGGGGGTGAATACTTTTGCAAGGCACTGTACGTGTGTACTATTTCTCTAATTTATACCTTTTTTATCATATCACTTTATGATATCTTCTTATTATATGTTCTTATTATATCCCCTTATTATTCCTTTTTTTTATATCTCTTTATTATATCTATTTATAATATTTTATTTTATCTATTATATCTTCTTATTAAATCTGTCTGCCATATCTCCCTTTCTTAATATATCTCTTTATTATATCTTTCTGTTAAACCTCTTTGATATCTTCTTAATATATCTATTACCGGTATATCTTCTTCTTATACCTATTTTTGTGTCTCCATAAAGTACCAGTACTTGCACCAGGGGCGGACTGACAACTCATGGGGCCCCTGGGCAATAGGAGAAGATTATGGGGCCCGCGGGCAATAGGAGAAGATTATGCGGCCCACGGGCAATAGGAGAAGATTATGGGGCCCACGGGCAATAGGAGAAGATTATGGGGCCCGCGGGCAATAGGAGAAGATTATGGGGCCCACGGGCAATAGGAGAAGATTATGGGGCCCGCGGGCAATAGGAGAAGATTATGCAGCCCGCGGGCAATAGGAGAAGATTATGGGGCCCGCGGGCAATAGGAGAAGATTATGGGGCCCGCGGGCAATAGGAGATTATGGGGCCCCCAGGCAATAGATTATGGGGCCACACAGCATACACACACACATACAGTATACACACAGACACACAATATACACACACAGAATGCACATACACACATTCAAAAGGTACTGGAGAGGCGGGGCAGCTATAATCTTGGAATGTTTAAAAAAACACAGATTTTTACATACTCTCCCTGGTTTTATTGAGGTTGGGAACCCTGATGGGGCCCCTTAGTGGCATGGGGCCCTCGGGAAGTGCCCGAGTGCCCGAATGGTCAGTCCGCCCCTGACTTGCACATGTGTACAGATATATGCCCCTGGACGCATGCAGGTTGGTACTTCTGTAGGCATACATACCTTGGCTTACACCCATGTACAGCTATTGCCTTGCATAAGCCACTGTACGCCCCCCCCATAGAAAGGTACCATCAAACTTTACATCACTTACATTATACAGCCCCAGGTGCCCGTGTGTATGAGGCCTATTCTTCCTGGTGACCATCACCGCATACAGTTGTACATGGGTACACGGGAAGGCACGCATGCCTACAGAAGTACAACCCTGGACGCTTGCTCTCTGCACTATATAAAAATATTATAATAATACAAATAACATACCGTATAATAATATAGTAACAATAATACAATGTAATATATGAAGCCCCCCCCGGGTGCTCTGCCCTGCTGAAGGACGTTATTTTTGCATCTCTAATAGCTAATAGATCCTGACAGATCTTTCAACCTTTCTTCACTGTAGCAAAAAAAATAAATCAATAGAAGTTCGATGCACTTACACAAAAAAAAATGTCCATAGATACATCAGATTCTATCTGTAGACACAGATGGATGGTTTGCTTGTGCTTTTCAAACCCAAATTTGGGGGGGGGGGGGGTAACAGAAAATAAGCAGAAACACCTCAGAGAGAAGCTCTGAGCAGGCCTTCTCTTTATGTGCGTTGTATGCAGGTCAGCGCCCTTGTACCACTCCACAGGACGCGGTTTGCAGTTGCCATGGTGACCAAATAACCATAGTACGGAATCTATTTTATCATGGATTGGAAACATGAAGGAGCATGGGATTTTTAAGGCAACATTAAGTGTATTGAAGATCAGTTAGAGGTTTGAAAACTACATGCTCGGATATAAGTGTTTTCATTCGACTTGGTTTCTATCTATCTATCTATCTATCTATCTATCTATCTATCTATCTATCTATCTATCTATCTATCTATCTATCTATCTATCTATCTACTGTATCTATCTCTATACAATGTATACATATACATAGGGCCAACAGTTTTTGGACACCTCACCATCATATCCATATGAATTTGTTGGACACCCCATGGCAAAACAATGGACGTTGCCACAGAATTGGCTCCATTTGTGGCCTCAACAGCCTTAACTTTTCTGGGAAGGCCCTACATGGCATTTTGGAGAGTGTCCGTTTGGAATTCTGCCCATTCAGCCAAAATAACATGTGTGATTTATGGTACTGATGTTGGAGGAGAAGACGTAGCTCACAACTGGAATCTCAATTCATCCCAAAGGTGTTCAGTAGGGTTGAGGTCAGAACTGGGTGCAGGCCACTTGAGTTCCGACACACCAAACTCATCCAACATTTTGTGAGGTCAGCTACTGATTTTGGATGAGGAGACCTGTGTCACGTACCTGACAGGAGACTGAATTGACGAGGAAAGGCCTCTGTTGTATCTCCAGCCCAGGCCCCACTGGGAGCGGAACAGATGGTGCCAAGGGACAGGAGGAACGCGAGTGCCTGTAGATGTTGATTGCGGAGCTTGTGGCGGGAGTTGTAGACTCGGTGAGACAGGCCGAACATCAGGTCAGGGACTGCGATGATGCTGGAAAGCTTAGCCAAGGTTAAATGGGCACTCCACAAGGCTTGCAGGCTCAGGATGCATAGCTTGCCGGAGCTCCTTGCAGGCTTGAGACAGGAGCTCACTGTGTCCACTGGAGCTGGGATGAGGGGCAGCCAACACAGGCACTTGAAGGTATTGTGAAGCCAAACCAGAGACATAAGCGTAGTCAGAAGGATAGCCGGAGTCAGCAATGAATGGGCAGTGAGGTACCAAGGCATCAGACAGGAGCATGGTCAGGAGTAAGCCACATTCAGGAGCCAATGATCAAAAGCATAAACAGAATCTAAGGTTAATAGCAAGCCAGGTCAGCAACGGGTATCAAGTAGGATTCAAGCTGGCACACAGAAACAGCTGAAGATTGGTCTGCGCTGAGCAGGAGTCAAAGCATCCTTTAAATAGGCTGTTTGGCACCAATGGGGACTGTGGACGCGCTTCCGCAAGTGCGCGCATTCTTGCACGCATGCGCACGTGCATTCACATTTTCACGAATATTTGTTCGTTTAAGTACAGTGGACAATGGGCAATAGTATGTGACAGCAGTTCTCTGACAACCTGACTCACAAAAGACAATCCCACAAATGTTCATTAGGGCTGAGGTCAGGGTTTTGGGCAGACCACTTGAGTTCTTACACATAGAACCCTTGTGAAGTTAGGTACTGATGCTGGATGAGAAGACCTGGCTCACAATAAGTGATCCCAAATTGTTAGGTAGGGTTCAGGTCAGGGTTTTGTGCAGGCCACTTGAGTACCTTCACACCAAACCTTTGTGAAGTATTGAGCTGAGTACACACCTACAGTAGTCCAAAAAGTCACATAATTGTATGGTTGAGACGACTGGAACTGAACAACTCTGGGGCCTCCCAACTTCCAACAATCCTTAGGGCAAGGGATAGCATGAAAAACAAAAAGGTCTGCGCTTCACTGACGTTGGATCAGAAGGCATAGCTCTCAATAGGCAATCCCAAAGGTAGAGTTGAGATCAGGCAACTTGAGTTCCTTCACACCAAACTCAAACTCAATTTTGGTGAAGGAACACACCAAACTCACGCTGTGCATGGTAGCCAATCAGTTTCTAACTTCAGCTTCATTTAAGCTTTGACAATAAAATCTAGAAGCTGATTGGTTTCTATTTAGAACTGCACCAGATTTTGCACGCTCCCCCCCCCCCCCATGTCTATAGAGTTGGCTTTTGTACATAGGGGCACAGTTTTGCTGCAGTAGAAAAGGGCCTTCACGAAACTGTTACCACGTGATTGGAGGATCACAATTGTCTACAATGTCTTTATATGCTGCATCATTACCAGGAGTGAATGGATAGGCAATGGCTTACGATATAGAGCTTTGCTCATTTAGTTAAAGTGGTTGTAAACCCTTACAACCAACTTTGACCTACAGGTAAGCCTAGATTAAGGCTTACCTGTAGGTCCAAGAAATATCTCCTAAACCTATACGGTTTAGGAGATATTTGCCCAAAGACAGCCACCGCTGTCTACGGCGCATGCGCTATAGACAGCGGCGCGCAAGTGCACTGGGGCAGGCCGCAGATCGCGGCGATATGCCGCGAGCGCCGGCTCCCATGCGCATGCGTGGGAGTGACGTTTTTGCGGCTCCGGCGCTGTGATGACGCAATGAGACCCGGAAGACGCTCCAGGATCCATGGCAGCGGCGAAGAGGAAGACGGAGGGGGGCTTCGTTCTCAGGTAAGTTATTCATAATGAGCTAGTATGCTATGCATACTAGCTCATTATGTCTTTGTCTTGCAGGATTTTTTTTTTAGGATTTTTTAAAAAGGGTTTACAACCACTTTAAGGTATAGCTGTAGGTCAGTCACTATTTTTACTGGTGATGACCAGTACCTGAAAAAAAAAAAAAATGTTGGTTCTGTTGTTTGTTTGTACATGCAGCTTATTTATTTTGTATAACGGTAACAATTTTACGTCTTCACATCATTCTTGCCCTCAAAGAGCTTCCAATCTAAGGTCCCTACCTCACGCTCACACATACACGTAGACAGGAGCCAATTAGCCCACCAGCATGTGTTGTGTGTGTGTGGGAGGAAACTGGAGTACCCGGAGGAAACCTCGCAAATACAGGGAGAACACACAAACTCCTTGCAGGTAGGGTCATGGTTGGAAGTCCAGCAATTGCTTGTATTTAGTGTGACACTTTATACGGCACTTTTTTTTTTTTTAATAAGCGTTATTCAGAAACAATGATCATAACAACCTTTCTTAATTGATAGCATGATCGTCTTGTTTATCAGCTCGCTGCATCTTTGAGTTTTTGTAATCCTCAATTAAATACGGTCGACTGACCTTACTTCGTCTGACAGCACTTTTAAAAGCTTATGATGATGGATGATGAGGTCTAATAATTATCAATCACTGTTTTCAGATGCGGGTTGCTGTCAGCAATCCCGGGGCTCTGTGAGAGGAAATGCGCTCAAGATGCCACTCAGTAATTACTTAAAAGTCGAGCTGGAGATTTCCAAAGATTGGTGTATGTAAAGTGACTGGGCCACAGCTAATACCATCTCTATGTATCAGAGACTGGGGGCTTATAGAGAGGGTTGCTCGTTAAAATGCTCTCTCTCTCTCTAATCCCCCCCCCTTACACAGCTTTAGGTCTGGGCCCACCACAAGGTAGACTCTTTTGAGCAAGACCCTACACTAACGGCACTACCTTTTCAAAGAGACAGTCCAATCCAGCAAAGAGATGGCCCAGTTCAGCAAAGAGACACCCCATATATGCAGCAAAGAGACAGCCCAATCCAGCAAAGAGATGGCCCAGTTCAGCAAAGAGACACCCCATATATGCAGCAAAGAGACAGCCCAATCCAGCAAAGAGATGGCCCAGTTCAGCAAAGAGACACCCCCATGTATTCAACAAAGAGACAGCCCAATCCGGCAAAGCGACACCCCCATACGTTAAAAGAAAAAACCCAATCTAGCAATAAGAGAGGTGGCCCAATCCAACAAATATATATATTCAATATATATATATATATATATATATATATATATATATATATATATATATATATATATATATTATATATTATAATATAATATAATAGACAAAGAGACATTCCAATCCAGCAAAGAGACATCTCAATCCAGCTCAGCTCACTCATGACCGATAATCAGGGTTACAGGTGGTGGAGATCACATCGTTGCACCCTCCTGAGAGGCTCGGCAGGGGATGGCAATGTCTGGGCTGTCATTAGTAACTGGGCCACTGTCACCTAGCAACTGCCACTGACTCAGCTTTGCCCGCCAAATGTTCAGTCTGCCCCTGATGCTGATATAAGGGGACTCTGATCTTTTGGGGGGTCTATAAGGAGAGTGCTACTGACTGCTGATCTAACGGATTAGATCAGCAGTAAGCACCCCGCAATAGAGACCCCCCCACCCCATTAGCTCACAGTCCCTTTATATTAGTGCCCCTCATTCCTTAGAAACCTCCAGAGACCGCCAGCCCAAAAATCAGCACCCAAGAAAGTAAACTATCCTGCGCTTAGGTGTAATGCTCTAGGAAAGGAGAAGTGTGTCTTATTCCTTATTGTCAAAGCCTAGGATCTTGCTGCCCTCTCAGGACCTTGGGTATCAAAATATACTTAAAAACAACGGAAACAAGAGAAGGGTGCACTGACCTAGTGAAATTCCATTCTAAACATTTATTCAATGATAAAAAGCGACACGCATATACTCGCAAATGGATGATGTGTACACGCATGTCAAAACAAACTGAAAGAGCCTCTCCTCCAGGACCGCCGGAAAGCTCCCATGGTGCAAGGGGACAAGATGGCATCCGTGATGGCTTGGCTGACGTGTTTCGAGGCAGAACCCTCTTCCTTAGAGCCACCAGGAAGCCCTCTTCTCAGGACATGTCAAAACATGTCAGCCAAGCCATCACAGACACCATCTGGTCTCCCTTGCCCAATTGGAGCTTTCCAGTGGTCATGGAGGAGAGTTGTCTTCACTTTGTTTTGACATGCATGTACACATCATGTGTTTGTGAGTATATGTGTCTCGCTTATATCGGGGTCTCCTGCCCTCTTTAAGACCTCTCTATTTAGGCTACCTTACCATCAGGACACGGGAGCAGGTGCAAGCAAAAGTGTGATGTGACGTACACACGATCAGACGAGTTTTTTGTCGGAAAAATCTTAGATGGTTTTTCCAACAGAATTCTGCTCAAGCTTGGCTTGCATACACGCGGTCACACAAAAGTTCTATGAACTTTTGACCGTCAAGAACGCGGTGACGTACAACACTATGATGTGCTGAGGAAATGAAGCTTCATGCTTCCGAGCATGCGTCAAATTGTTTCCGAGCATGTGTAGGAATTTTGCGCGTCGGAATTGCTACAGATGATCGAAATTTCCGATCGGAACTTTTTCCGTCGGAAAAATAGAGAACCTGCTCTCAGTCTTTTGCTGGTGGGAATTCTGCTAGCAAAAGTCCGATGGAGCATACACACGGTCAGAATTTCCGACCAAAAGCTCTCATTGGACTTTTACTGGCGGGATTTCCGATCATGCGTACGGGGCTTGAGAGCTGAAGTTTAGGGGCCGCAGCTCGGAGGTGGAACTGCTCTATAGCTATTTTCCCGAAATTATGCAGTGCCTGTTCTGCGTTATCGACATCCATTCATCAAGCGATCAACGAGGTGAACTGAATGCAGAACGACAGGAATCCTCATTGAGTTGAGGATACAGCACTGAGAGAAGCACACTGCCAGAACTTGGTCTGGCACTGGCTTCATCCCTAGGAGTCTCTCATGAGGCCCCCTACTGGCCGAATGGTCAATGGGTCAGTCTGCCCTGCTTGCTACTAAACAGCAGCAACAACTTAATGGTTGAGGCCCAGGCTTCTCAGGATGCCGAGCCCCCTACATCTGCATGGGCTGTCGTTGTCGTCCCCCTCCCTGATCTGCTGGGGGCTTATAGAGAGGGCGGTTTATTAAAATGTTCTTTCTTTCTTTCTCTCTCATTATTTCTTACTCTTGTTCTCTTTCTTTCTTTCTTTCTTACTCTTGTTCTTTCTTTCTTTCTTTCTTTCTTACTCTTGTTCTCTTTATTTCTTTCTCTCTCATTATTTCTTACTCTTGTTCTCTTTCTTTCTTTCGTTCTTTCTTTCTCTTGTTCTCTTTCTTTCTTTTTTTCTTTCTTACTCTTGTTCTCTTTCTCTCTTTCTTTCTTTCTTTCTTTCTTACTCTTGTTCTCTTTCTTTCTTACTTTCTTTCTTTATTACTCTTGTTCTCTTTCTTTCTTTTTTTCTTTCTTAGGCCGCGTACACACGCGCGGACTGTTCGCCCAACCTTGTTCGGCAAACAGTTTGTCAAACAGTCCGCTCAAAATTTGCATGAGCGGACTTGCCCACACACGAGCGGACTGTTTCAGCGAACTGTTTGCCAAACAGTCCGCTCAACTTTTGAAATGAACGGACTCGCCCACATAAGGAGGAGGCAAATCCGCCCATTTCGAGCGCGTGTACAGGTAGGCGGGGCCCGCGAAGGAGACGTCGCGGGCTCCGCCGCCTGGAATGGGCTTAAAGGGGAACCCCAACGCTGAAAAAAATCGGCGTGGGGGTTCCCCCAAAGTCCACACCAGACCCTTGTCCGAGCACGCTACCCGGCCGGCCAGGAAAGAGGGGCGAGCGAGCGCGCCCCCCCTCCTGAGCCGTACCAGGCCGCGTGCCCTCAACATGGGGGGGTGCCTTGGGGAAGGGGGGGCCGCGCGGCCCCCCCACCCCAAAGCACCTTGTCCCCATGTTGATGAGGACAAGGGCCTCTTCCCGACAACCCTGGCCGTTGGTTGTCGGGGTCTGCGGGCGGGGGGCTTATCGGAATCCGGGAGCCCCCTTTAAGAAGGGGGTCCCCGGATACCGGCCCCCCACCCTATGTGAATGAGTATGGGGTACAATGTACCCCTACCCATTCACCTGTGAAATAAAGTACAAAAAAAAAACACAACACATGGAAAAAGTATTTTATTGCACAGCTCCGGGGGTCTTCCGTCTTCGGGGGTCTTCTCGCCGGACTCCTCCGCTATGTGTGTGTAGCTCTTTTGCTAGCGGAGGAGTCCGGCTTTCTTCCTCCCCGCCGCCGGCCTCTTCTCCCGACTTCGGGGGTCTTGTCCCCCTCTTCGGTTCTTCTGCCGGGCCACCGCGCCTTCTTGTAGCTCTTTTACAGGCGGTGGCCCGGTCTTCTGTCGCCGCTGTCGTCGCCGCCGCCGCCTTCCGTTCTTGTTCTTCTTCTTGTTGTTCTTCTTCTTCTCCTGGAGATGTTGACTCGACGAGCTCTCCGGCCGGAATGCCAGGGACACGCTCCGCTGCCACTTATATAGTGACAATGGGGCGGTGTCACATGGTATATGTCACATGGGTTGGTCACATGGGTTGATGTCACATGGGGACTATGACATCGTAAGGGGGCGGGGTCACCATGTGACCAACCCATGTGACATATACCATGTGACCCCGCCCCATTGTCACTATATAAGTGACCGCACAGCGCGGCTCTGGCATTCCGGCCGGAGACCTCGTCGAGTCAACATCTCCAGGAGAAGAAGAAGAAGAAGAAGAACAAGAACAAGAACAAGAAGAAGAACAAGAACGGAAGGCGGCGGCGGCGACGACAGCGGCGACAGAAGACCGGGCCACCGCCTGTAAAAGAGCTACAAGAAGGCGCGGTGGCCCGGCAGAAGAACCGAAGAGGGGGACAAGACCCCCGAAGTCGGGAGAAGAGGCCGGCGGCGGGGAGGAAGAAAGCCGGACTCCTCCGCTAGCAAAAGAGCTACACACACATAGCGGAGGAGTCCGGCGAGAAGACCCCCGAAGACGGAAGACCCCCGGAGCTGTGCAATAAAATACTTTTTCCATGTGTTGTGTTTTTTTTTGTACTTTATTTCACAGGTGAATGGGTAGGGGTACATTGTACCCCATACTCATTCACATAGGGTGGGGGGCCGGTATCCGGGGGCCCCCTTCTTAAAGGGGGCTCCCGGATTCCGATAAGCCCCCCGCCCGCAGACCCCGACAACCAACGGCCAGGGTTGTCGGGAAGAGGCCCTTGTCCTCATCAACATGGGGACAAGGTGCTTTGGGGTGGGGGGGCCGCGCGGCCCCCCCTTCCCCAAAGCACCCCCCCATGTTGAGGGCACGCGGCCTGGTACGGCTCAGGAGGGGGGGCGCGCTCGCTCGCCCCCCTTTCCTGGCCGGCCGGGTAGCGTGCTCGGACAAGGGTCTGGTGTGGACTTTGGGGGAACCCCCACGCCGATTTTTTTCAGCGTTGGGGTTCCCCTTTAAGCCCATTCCAGGCGGCGGAGCCCGCGACGTCTCCTTCGCGGGCCCCGCCTACCTGTACACGCGCTCGAAATGGGCGGACTTTCCGAGCGGGAACAGTCCGCTCATTTCGAAAGTACAGCGGACAGGCCCACACACGGGCGGACTGTTCGCTCAAACACAGTTTCAGCGGACAGTTTTTCGGAATTTCCGAAAGACTTTGTCCGTCCAACTGTCCGCTGAAACTGTCCGCTGAAAGCCCACACACGAGCGGACTGTCCGCCCAAACACTGTTCAGCGGACAAGGTTGGGCGAACAGTCCGCCCGTGTGTACGCGGCCTTACTCACTCTTGTTCTCTTTCTTTCTTTCTTTCTTTCTTACTCACTCTTGTTCTCTTTCTTTCTTTCTTTCTTTCTTTCTTACTCTTGTTCTCTTTCTTTCTTTCTCTCTCATTATTTCTTACTCTTGTTCTCTTTCTTTCTTTCTTTCTCTTGTTCTCTTTCTTTCTTTCTTTCTTTCTTTCTTACTCTTGTTCTCTTTCTTTCTTTCTTTCTTTCTTTCTTTCTTTCTTTCTTACTCTTGTTCTCTTTCTTTCTTTCTTTCTTTCTTTCTTACTCTTGTTCTCTTTCTTTCTTTCTTTCTTTCTTTCTTACTCTTGTTCTCTTTCTTTCTTTCTTTCTTTCTTTCTTTCTTTCTTACTCTTGTTCTCTTTCTTTCTTTCTTTCTTTCTTTCTTTCTTTATTACTCTTGTTCTCTTTCTTTCTTTCTTTCTTTCTTTCTTTCTTTCTTTCTTTCTTTCTTACTCTTGTTCTCTTTCTTTCTTTCTTTTTTTCTTTCTTACTCTTGTTCTCTTTCTTTCTTTCTTACTCACTCTTGTTCTCTTTCTTTCTTTCTTTCTTTCTTACTCACTCTTGTTCTCTTTCTTTCTTTCTTTCTTTCTTTCTTTCTTTCTTTCTTTCTTTCTTTCTTTCTTACTCTTGTTCTCTTTCTTTCTTTCTCTCTCATTATTTCTTACTCTTGTTCTCTTTCTTTCTTTCTTTCTCTTGTTCTCTTTCTTTCTTTCTTACTCTTGTTCTCTTTCTTTCTTTCTTTCTTTCTTACTCTTGTTCTCTTTCTTTCTTTCTTTCTTTCTTTCTTTCTTTCTTTCTTACTCTTGTTCTCTTTCTTTCTTTATTTCTTTCTTTCTTTCTTTCTTACTCTTGTTCTCTTTCTTTCTTTATTTCTTTCTTTCTTACTCTTGTTCTCTTTCTTTCTTTCTTTCTTTCTTTCTTTCTTTCTTTCTTTCTTTCTTTCTTTCTTTCTTTCTTTCTTACTCTTGTTCTCTCTCTCTTTTTTTTTTATAAGTCCCATCTTAGAGATCCCGACTTCCTGTCTTACAGATACAACAGGAAGTGAAAAGAAATCTCTACTATATCTTTCCACTTTTATTTGTCACCACAACTGGTGTCCCCAATGAAAGATTTCCCCTCTATTCCCTTTTCCATGACAATCTTCATTCTGGATCCCTACTGACAATGGTCCCCAGGGCGAATAGTGAAGATGAATCTCTTTAGCAGAGACAAAGACGGCAATATCAATGTAATGGGGGTCATGCTCTTTCCCTAAGCATTAAAAGAAAGTTTTGGCTTTAGATATCCTTTAATTACGTAACATTATGTGGTACACAGAAGAGATACATTTGCTTATTTTGAGGGACCTTTTCATTCTGCAACTCGATGGATATGTTTTCCTCCTCACTGTCACACTGCTGTTGTCATGTCTGTGAAATGTATCACAAATCCCATTAGAAGCCTCTGTAAAGCCTCCTCCTAATGGCGCTCCCCGCTTTTTGCACAGAAGTCTCCTAAAATGGCAGATTTTACCAATTAGCGAGATTTCCAAAAGAACAATGATCACTTCCTCATTAGAGCAGCTTATGTGAGAAAGAATGCAAACGCACGTTCACCGCTTGGTTTATAGTTTAATTTCCTCTGAGGTTTGACCTGCCCTTTTCCTTTTTTACTTCTCTACTTGTGGAAATTGGCTTTACATGTGAAATGTGGCCCAAAACAAAACAGAATCTGGCATATCTGTCTGCGGAGCCTTCACGAGAACTTCGCACAAGTGGCATTACGTAATCAGCTAGAACTATTGTGTACGGCAGGGCTTATTGCTGTTGCCATTAGGTAAATATTCTAACTGACACAATACAATGTAGCGCTAAAATATACTTGTGAAGAACATGTGTGACTAATACAGGAACAATAAAGTCCAAATATTAAGTGAATAGAAGGAGTCTTTCAAGTCCTTGTAGGACATAAAATATGATTTTGCACACAATGTGAAGACTGGAAAGTGATCTTGAAGACTTTCAAAAGTGGTGAATTCTAAATGAAAGTGGACAAGGTGGGTGCTCTTACCGGAACCAAGAGGTTAAGCATGCATATGGAAGTGGATGGATCTCCGCGGAGCTATCAGCCAATGAAGTAACTGTAAACCCTCTTGGTTCAAGGAGGAATAATAATTTTTCTCCAGAACTCCCACTTCTCCAAGGTACGAAGGGAATGGACGTAAGGAAAACGCGACTCCAGCAACGACCAAAGATGATGGAAAAATCAAATCCAATACAGGAAATCATATAGAGAACAAAAAAGAAAAACAGCTGCCCATAGTGTAGATGAAAAATGACAGATGGCTGTTTATTGGCATAAAATCAGCAAAACGCAGGATAAAAAAAATAATTTCTCAAAAATAAAATCGTGATCACATAAAAACAAGCAATACAGGGAACATGACTACCACGCCCTACGCGTTTCATCCCATAGGACTTCAACAGGGGCATCCAGATCATGTTTTTATACTTATTTTCTCTTTTTAGGTTAGCGCAATATTTTTTTTCTTTTTCTCCAGGTAAATGTTCTAGAGGGTTGTGTTGTGGGTTTTCCCCTTAGAATGCATGACGTACAACCCTGGAGGACCAGGATGGAGACCTTGGCACAGGTGCAATTGATGAAGTGTGGCTTTTGGTGGGGTGGGAAACCATCGTAGAGAGTTGGAGCAATTTGGGCAAAAATAGAACCCAGATGGATGTTTGGTAAATCATTTTTCTTAATTCTTACAAATATGCCTAATTGTTAGAGGCATACGGGGTCCTGAAAACATATATATATATATATTTTTGTTTACTTGTGTAGGTTTCTTGCCTTAAGCTGGAGTGTCCCTAAACTAACCTTAGTGTTTGCAACTAGGCTCTAGCTTGCCTGACCTTGGTTATCATTATGTGTGTTTGTTGGGTTTCTCCTAAGCACAGGCCACTGATCGCTTCCACCTGCTTCTGTTGATTGTTATCTAGCAGGTAGAGAATTTAAAATGTATTGGTTTCTGAATATTGATTCTGCCACAGCCAATCATTAAGGGGTTTATTGCAGTGATGTGGTCTAGAAGTAACCTTCTAGAAGGGTCATCGCCTGGTAAGGATGTCTGTGTGAATGGCCCAGTCTTTGCCTCCCGGGGTACTGCCTGGGAGGGATGCACCTATGGGAGGTCTTGGTGTCTCCCACACTGGTCGGTGACAGAGGCCTAAAGTGTCTCACTCTGGCCTGTGGCAGAAGTCAAAGTTATTGGAAGATAGTAGGCCATCTTGGCATAGCGTTAAGGCCTTGGGGATGGAACTAGAGTGGAGAAAGGTTTTTTGTTTTCCTAGCTGCCTATATGGGCTAAAAGCATCAAAACTGGCCGGTGGCAGAGGCGAAGAGTTCTAAGTTGGCCTTTGACAGAGGTCAAAGATATTGGAAGATAGTAGTCCATTTGGGCCTAAAGAGTTCATTGTGAAGTTTATTGCGCAGTGAGATTTTTTGCTGCCATTTTGGGTATCCTGTACCCCTCACCCTCTTTCCCTGAGACAATGGAGCCTATACATTGCAAGAAAAATAACTAAAGGATCTGAAGAGTCTCTGTTGGTGGGTCAATCAGTGGCACAGTGGTGTAGTGGTTAGCACTGTCACCTAGCAGTAAAAAGGTTCACTGGTTCAAATCCCAACCACGACACTACCTGCCTGGAGTTTGCATGTTCTCCCTGTGCCTGCGTGGGTTTCCTCCAGGTACTCTGGTTTCCTCCCACACTCCAAAGACATGCAGGTAGGTTAATTGGCTTCTGTCCAAAATTGGCCCCTAGTATATGAATGGGGACCTTGGATTGTGGGCTCCTTGAAGGTAGGGACCGATGTAAGTGTGCAATGTACAGGGATAGGGGCAATTGTTGACACTCACTCAGGTTGAACTGGATGGACTGGTGTCTTTATTCAACCTTACTAACTATGTAACTATGTAATTAATCAGTGGTTTGGGTGCAGCTATGGGGCAGGTCACTGTTATAAAGACAGGAGAGCCTGTTAAATATCCAGAAGCCCTTATGGGGGTAATGCTATACCTGCAGAAATAATTGGTGATTTTCAAGCTGTTTTACATTTTCCGCTATATAGTGACGGGCAAATCAGTTTTCAAATCAGGAGAAACAACCAACTACTGCTAATTTTTCAAACCACTCATATACACTGTATACAGTATAAGCCTGCATATTTTTCTGGTCTGGTCTATATATTTTTCTGGTCTGGTCTATATATATATATATATATATATATATATATATATATATATATATATGTATATGTATAGATTAATATCTATATATCAATGAGTGCGTGAACAATGTGTATAAAATAACACTCAAAAGAACTAAAAACAAACAGTCCTTTATAAAGTAAAATCCCAAAAAGTGAAGGTTTTGAAAGGGCAATCCAATTTTGATTCAGCCGAACCACCACCCAAGTGACGATACCACCACCTTAATAAATGTAGGCTTACCGGATGGCGTTGACCCTAATGAACATATATTCTAAGGGTCATGCGTGCTTATCATTCTGGTTGTAGGGAACACGCTTCCCAGATCACAAGTTGGTCAACCTCAGTGTAAAAAATGCCTTTCTTCAACTCCTGGACATACTCGATCCTTTCCACTCAAAAAAGATCTCCGACACCAGCCGAAATAGACATAGGGCAAGAGAATATGGCCAAATAGCGCGATACCGTTTAAAAAATATTTATTTAAAAATAGTAACAAACTTACATTTGTTTAGTTACTCAAGCGCTTATCAATAAAAAAAAAAAATAAGCAGTAGTGGAGTCTCCCGACGCGTTTCGTCCACTTGGACATCATCTGGGGTCAGTGTGTGTATACTATATGTGTGTGTATACTACGTGGCCCCATAATCTATTGCCTGGGTTCCCCATAATCTCCTATTGCCTGAGGGCGCCCAGAATCTTCTCCTATTGCCCGGGGGCCCCATAATCTCCTATTGCTCGGGGGCCCCATGAGTTGCCAGTTCGCCCCTGTCTATCACATAGAATCCCAATAAAATCCATTTACGTTTTTTGGTTGTAACGTGACAAAATGTGGAAAATTTCAAGGGCTATGAATAGTTTTTTTCAAGGCACTGTACACGTAGGGCTCTTAGGAAGCTTGTTTACTTGTAGAGTAGGCTGTCTGGGAGCTGCAGATCACTCTATGCATGGATAACAAATAATAGAGGTCTGTCTCTGGTATTATGCGGGTCACACGGAAAGCAGAGCCCTGTCTTCTTCCCTGTCTTCTTCGTCTAGCGGAATATTTCCCTTTTTTCCTCTCTGCCCCTCTTTGGTTATTGTCGAAAAAAACTCCACTTTGCATTGATGTCTTGTCACCGAGTCACCAGAAGGTTGCCTTCACAGCCCGCGTTGTCATGTTCCCCTCCCCCCCCCCCCCCCCCCCCCAGACACTTATTTAGCACTACCAGCTTCCGTCACATCTTCAGGGTTTTGTCTCATGTGAAAAATGTCAATATCTCCAACTTTAAATTTTCTGCACGATTTATGTTTTCCACGGCGCTCGGTGCCGCCTAATGTAAATCAGTCATGATGCAGTAATATGCCCAGTGCAAATTTCCCCGGGACCCGACAGTCGATCTTGTTTTCCTGCACAATCGTTATTCTTTATGTTGACTTTTTTTTTCTCCCCTAGCAGGAGACAAGGAGCAAGAATACTTTGTTGTACTAAAACTTTTTAAAAACTGTAGACTCTTCTTTTTTTTTTTTTTTAAAGTGACCCTGTCATTGGCTGAAAGAGGTGCAACTAGCGGCACCCCTAATAAAATGAAATGTTAAAGCTGAAGCGGAATGTTATATATTTGGCCTTGCCCGGTTCTTCCTTCTGCCCTCATCACCATGCTTTTTCATTTTTATGACATACTTTATTTTAGGGGCCCGCTGACATTGTCTCCCCCCCCCCCCCCGAGTCTCTATGCAATGCAGGCAGATGGGGGGCTGGTGGGAGGGGCCAGCGGGCCGTACAACGCTTTGCAGCACCCGGCCTCGGGACAAATCCAAAGATTGCCCTCAGCAGTGATGGAAGTGGGCTGGCTCTGGGGAGGGAGTTATGCAAATAGCAAAATGCCCTAATGGGTGGGGTCTGTGTGGATAAATGGGAGGGGTTTGGCAGGGAGCATTTGAATACAGACTGCTGGTGCTGAGAGCAGGCCAGGGGCAGTCAAGCTTGGGAGGAAAGGGCAAGACCAGTGGTCTCCGAAATGACACCTGTGGGCACATGCGACACATGCGGCCCTTTGTGTGCCTTTATCTGGACCCTGGGAGACTTTCTCCTACTGATATAAGTCACTATTCCTTCCTCTGACACCAATGATGGGTCATTATTACTTCCACTGACACCATTGATAGGGCGTTATTCTTTTCAGTGACACCAATGATGGGGCACTATTCCTCCCACTGATACCAATGACGGGACACTATTCCTCCCACTGATACCAATGACGGGACACTATTCCTCCCACTGATACCAATGATGGGACACTATTCCTCCCACTGATACCAATGATGGGGCACTATTCCTCCCACTGATACCAATGATGGGGCACTATTACTTCCACTGACACCATTGATAGGACACTATTATTTTCCGTAACACCAATGATGGGGCATTATTCCTTGCACTGACACCAATGATGGGTCATTATTACTTCCACTGACACCATTGATAGGGCACTATTCTTTTCAGTGACACCAATGATGGGGCACTATTCCTTCCTCTGACACCAATGATGGGGCACAATTCCCCCCACTAATACCAATGATGGATCATTATTACTTCCACTGACACCAATAATGGTAAACTATTCCTTCCACTGAAACCAATGATGGGTCATTATTACTTCCACTGACACCAGTGATAGGGTGCTATTATTTTCAGTGACACCAATGATGAGGCACTATTCTTCCCACTAACACCAATAATGGGGCTCCATTCCTCCCACTGACACCAATGATGGGGCACTATTCCTCCCCCTGACACCAATGCAGGAGAGGAGCCAGTGCAACTGTAAAGCTGAGCGCCTGCAATCGAAAAAACTGAAATCCAGTCAGTAAGCATTAAAAATGCTTGATTGTTTTTCTGTAATTTCACTGCATTTCTTTTAAGTTGATGGCAGTTTAAAGAAAAAAAAATTATTTTTTTTTTTCTTTAAACTGCCATCAACCTAAAAGAAATGCAGTGAAATTACAGAAAAACAATCAAGCATTTTTAATGCTTACTGACTGGATTTCAGTTTTTTCGATCGCGGGGGCTCAGCATCACACACATACACATATATATATATATATATATATATATGTATAGCAAAATAACTTCTGTAAAATAAAAAAAATATATAGCAAAAGTACACATGTAAAATGAAACAAAAATAGCAAAAAATCTCTCCTGTAAAAAATAATAATATCAAAATCACTTATGTAAATTAAAAAAAACAAAAAAAAACATTTAGAGCACGGTGAGGTCACTACCTTTAAAACATTTAATTAGGATATTGATGAAGGTGAAAAGGAAGAATCGGGAAAGGCCATCTATATATATATATATATATATATATATATATATATATATAAGCAGCTTAAATATCTCTAAACCTATAAAAATCACAGATGGGTTGGGGGGTCAGGTTGCTATGGGTGATGGTAAGCTGCCTTCTGTAGACAAGGAGCGTCCTGCGGTCTGGCAACACGGCGGCTCCACCACAAGCTCCAATCTATTACGGTCACATCAGACCGCTGACGGTTTCCAGCTGTCCTGATAGATCATGTCAGAGAACATGCGACTCGAAAAATCCGACTCGCCATTCAATGCCGGAATCAATAGTGGATGCCATTAATGCACAGCCCAGCCTTCGATCAGCCCCTCCTCCTACATTCATTGCAAAAGTGATGCGCGAGCTAAATTTAGCGCTAATCTTGTTTGATTTCTATTATAAGAAGACCAACATTACGTGACTTCATTTTCACCGTTTTTAAATAAATTATCATAAATCGATAGAGAGAAGAAATTACATATTTATGTCTTTAACATTCAACATGCACATTCCTTCAGTCCTCGGAATACAGTATGTCAGGAGAGGAGAGTTATAGAGGAAGGAGCAGAGTCATCCCGCAGAGAAGAGTATTTCAGGGGAGGAGAGTTATAGAGGAAGGAGCAGAGTCATCCCGCAGAGCAGAGTATTTCAGGAGAGGAGAGTTATAGAGGAAGGAGCAGAGTCATCCCGCAGAGCAGAGTATTTCAGGAGAGGAGAGTTATAGAGGAAGGAGCAGAGTCATCCCGCAGAGCAGAGTATTTCAGGAGAGGAGAGTTATAGACAGGGGTGGACTGACAACTCATGGGGAGCCCTGGCAATAGGTGATTATGGGGCCCCCAGGCAATCAGAGATTATGGGGCCACAAAGTATACACACACACACAGTATACACAGACATGTTTCTATTGGCTGAGAAGGTACTGTAGAGGTGGGGCAGCTATAATCTCAGGATTTTTAGACCAAAAGGATGTCGGTAAGGGACATTTCAGAGACAGATGTAAAAAAAACACAACAGATTTTTACATACTGTCCCTGGTTTTACTGAGGCTGGCAACCCTGATGGGGCCCCCTAGTGGCCCGGGGCCCTCGGGCAGTGCCCGAGTGGCCAAATGGTCAGTCCGCCCCTGGTTATAGAGGAAGGAGCAGAGTCCTCCCGCACTGCAGAGTATTTCAGGAGAGGAGAGTTATAGAGGAAGGAGCAGAGTCCTCCAGCACTGCAGAGTATTTCAGGAGAGGAGAGTTATAGAGGAAGGAGCAGAGTCCTCCCGCAGTGCAGAGTATTTCAGGAGAGGAGAGTTATAGTGGAAGGAGCAGAGTCCTCCCGCAGTGCAGAGTATTTCAGGAGAGGAGAGTTATGTAGGAAAGAGCAGAGTCCTCCAGCAATGTAGAGTATTTAAGGAGAGGAGAGTTATAGAGGAAGGAGCAGAGTCCCCCAGCAGTGCAGAGTATTTCAGGAGAGGAGAGTTATAGAGGAAGGAGCAGAGTCCCCCAGCAGTGCAGAGTATTTCAGGAGAGGAGAGTTATAGAGGAAGGAGCAGAGTCCTCCAGCAGTGCAGAGTATTTCAGGAGAGGAGAGTTATAGAGGAAGGAGCAGAGTCCCCCAGCAGTGCAGAGTATTTCAGGAGAGGAGAGTTATAGAGGAAGGAGCAGAGTCCCCCAGCAGTGCAGAGTATTTCAGGAGAGGAGAGTTATAGAGGAAGGAGCAGAGTCCTCCCACAGTGCAGAATATTTCAGGAGAGAAGAGTTATAGAGGAAGGAGCAGAGTCCTCCAGCAATGCAGAGTATTTCAGGAGAGAAGAGTTATAGAGGAAGGAGCAGAGTCCTCCAGCAGTGCAGAGTATTTCAGGAGAGGAGAGTTATAGAGGAAGGAGCAGAGTCCTCCCGCACTGCAGAGTATTTCAGGAGAGGAGAGTTATAGAGGAAGGAGCAGAGTCCTCCAGCACTGCAGAGTATTTCAGGAGAGGAGAGTTATAGAGGAAGGAGCAGAGTCCTCCCGCAGTGCAGAGTATTTCAGGAGAGGAGAGTTATAGTGGAAGGAGCAGAGTCCTCCCGCAGTGCAGAGTATTTCAGGAGAGGAGAGTTATGTAGGAAAGAGCAGAGTCCTCCAGCAATGTAGAGTATTTAAGGAGAGGAGAGTTATAGAGGAAGGAGCAGAGTCCCCCAGCAGTGCAGAGTATTTCAGGAGAGGAGAGTTATAGAGGAAGGAGCAGAGTCCCCCAGCAGTGCAGAGTATTTCAGGAGAGGAGAGTTATAGAGGAAGGAGCAGAGTCCTCCAGCAGTGCAGAGTATTTCAGGAGAGGAGAGTTATAGAGGAAGGAGCAGAGTCCCCCAGCAGTGCAGAGTATTTCAGGAGAGGAGAGTTATAGAGGAAGGAGCAGAGTCCCCCAGCAGTGCAGAGTATTTCAGGAGAGGAGAGTTATAGAGGAAGGAGCAGAGTCCCCCAGCAGTGCAGAGTATTTCAGGAGAGGAGAGTTATAGAGGAAGGAGCAGAGTCCTCCCACAGTGCAGAGTATTTCAGGAGAGAAGAGTTATAGAGGAAGGAGCAGAGTCCTCCAGCAGTGCAGAGTATTTCAGGAGAGAAGAGTTATAGAGGAAGGAGCAGAGTCCCCCAGCAGTGCAGAGTATTTCAGGAGAGGAGAGTTATAGAGGAAGGAGCAGAGTCCTCCAGCAGTGCAGAGTATTTCAGGAGAGGAGAGTTATAGAGGAAGGAGCAGAGTCCTCCAGCAGTGCAGAGTATTTCAGGAGAGGAGAGTTATAGAGGAAGGAGCAGAGTCCCCCAGCAGTGCAGAGTATTTCAGGAGAGGAGAGTTATAGAGGAAGGAGCAGAGTCATCCCGCAGTGCAGAGTATTTCAGGAGAGAAGAGTTATAGAGGAAGGAGCAGAGTCCTCCAGCAGTGCAGAGTATTTCAGGAGAGGAGAGTTATAGAGGAAGGAGCAGAGTCCCCCAGCAGTGCAGAGTATTTCAGGAGAGGAGAGTTATAGAGGAAGGAGCAGAGTCCTCCCACAGTGCAGAGTATTTCAGGAGAGGAGAGTTATAGAGGAAGGAGCAGAGTCCCCCAGCAGTGCAGAGTATTTCAGGAGAGGAGAGTTATAGAGGAAGGAGCAGAGTCCTCCCGCAGTGCAGAGTATTTCAGGAGAGGAGAGTTATAGAGGAAGGATAAATGTGCCAAAAATGCCCAAATCTGCCCGGATTTGAGCGACAGAAAAATCTCCGGAACTCGTTTGAGCTTCAGGCATTTGGCTTCAGGCGACACGGAGAGGAGATGTGAACCATCTCCATAGAGAATCATTTATTTTTCATTTTTTTCTCCTCCAGCGTTTTTCAGCTTCAAGCTACAAAACGCTGAGGTGTGAATGGAAACCTCAGACTGCAGAAAGAGTTCTCCAGCGATCTGTTTGGGGACAGTACAGTGCTGGGAAGCTCACCTCATCGCCAAAAATCAAACGTTTTTCCACTACAGACTGCTCGGCATTTAAAAGTATACATTTTAAAAGTGCTTATTATGATGTATCTTTTTGTTTCATATATCTGATCCAAGCAAACTTGTGATAAGTTTGCTTTTCTCCCCATACCTCCCAACATTTGGAGATGGGAATGAAGGACACCTACTAGCAAACGTGTTCAGGCATAGGACACGCCCCCTGCCACGCCCCTTTAAAGGGGAAATAATCACACACAAAAAAAAAGGTTAATTAACCACTTGCCGCCCGCCCTATTACAAATTGACGTTGGCAAAGTGGTTTCATAATCCTGATCGGGGGCGCGCATGGCGGCTATCGTTGTTGTGGGGTGTCAGTCTGACACCCGGCAACTACGATCTTGGTAAAGAGTCTCCGACGGAGACTCGTTACCAATTGATCAGCCGTGTCCAATCACGGCTGATCACAGTGTAAATGGGAAGAGCCGGTGATCTGTCAGACGCGAGTAGAGGAGAGCCGATCGGCTGCTCCTGTGACAGGGGGGGTCTGTGCTGATCGATTATCAGCACAGCCCCCCCAAGGATGCCCACACTGGACCACCAGGGACGCCACCAGACCACCAGGAAAAAGGTAATCCTCCCTAGACCATCAGGGATGCCAGTCAGCACAATGGATGCCAATCAGTGCCCATAATGGATGCCAATCAGTGCCCACAATGGGCATCACTGATTGGCATGCATTATTGTTTGGCACTGATTGGCATCCATTAGTACAGTATAACACCAATGCCGCCTATGAGTGCCCACCTGTGCCGCCTATGAGTGCCCACCTGTGCCGCCTATCAGTGCCCACTCATGCCCATTTGTGCCGCCTATCCATGCCCATCTGTGCCGCCCATCCATGCCAATCCATGCCAGCTATCAGTGCCAATTTGTGCCACCTATCAGTGTCCATCCGTGTCGCCCATCCGTGCCGCCTATCAGTGCCACATATCAGTGTCCACCAATGCCACCTCATCAGTGCCACTTCATTGGTGCCCCATCATTGGTGCTCATCAGTGCCGCCTTTTTCAGTGCCCATCAGTGTAGCCCCATCAGTGCCCATCAGTGTAGCCCCATCAGTGCCCATCAGTGTAGCCCCATCAGTGCCCATCAGTGAAGGAGAAAACATACTTATTTACAAAGTTTTGAAACTGAAACAAAAAGAAAAATTTTTTTTTCTAAATTTTCAGTATTTTTTTATTTGTAGCGCAAAAAATAAAAACCGTAGAGGTGATCAAATACCACCAAAAGAAAGCTCTATTTGTGAGAAAAAAATGGTAAAAATTTCATTTGGGTACAGTGTAGCATGACCGCGCAATTGTCATTCAAAGTGCGACAGCGCTGAAAGCTCAAAATTGGTCTGGGCAGGAGGGTGTTTAAGTGCCCGGTATTGAAGTGGTTAAATGCACAAGTTTTTTTTTTTTTTTCTTACCACTACTGTACTATTCCTTTATATTGGCTTTTTAGAAAATTGAAAAGTGAAGCATTTTAGAATTTTGATGAAAGGTTTAGCACTGGAAAACACTTTTTGAAAGATAAAAGTTGCATTTTATATACAACCATATAGATCAGACCAAAATGAGGGCCATAGGGATGTTTGCTCCAAGTCCGGGACAGTCCCACCAAATCCGGGACAGTCTCGCCAAATCCGGGACAGTCCTGCCAAATCCGGGACAGTCCTGCCAAATCCAGGAAAGTCCCGCCAAATCCGGGACAGTCCCGACAAATCCAGGACAGTCCCGCCAAATCCGGGACAGTTGGGAGCTATGCTGCCCAAAGTTTTACCACAACCGTGTTCCTCAAAGTTTGCACTTCTCAGAAGTTGAAAACACAGCTAAAAATGCTGCTTAAAAAAAAAAAAATAATAAAAAAAAATGCTTCTCTCTGAGATTTCCGAATCATAAATCAATGCTCACTGTGATGTTGAGAATTTAGTTTATGCAACAGAAAAATATCCGTGTGATCATACATCATCGTGCTTTAGAAGAGCTCTCGACATTTAAGCAAGTTCCCCCCTTTCATTTGTTTTCAATCCCCCCGTTGACATCTGTTATGTTTCATACGTCAAACAGCGGTGAATATTTAAAGCGCTGTAATTTTAAGTTAAGTTGATATCAATTTGTTAAAGTCCTCGATGTTTCTATTGCTTTTCAACCCCCTCCGCCACCAACATCTGATCATTTGTCTAAAGAGCAGGAGCTGTGTGAGAAAGGAGTACTCCCTGCAAAAAAAAAAGTCCTCCAGGAGTACAGAGTATTTTAGGAGAGTTGAGGGAAGGAGCAGAGTCATCCAGAAGAGAAGATTATTTCAGGAGAGAAAATTTAGGTAGAAGAAGAAAGGAAGTCAACCAGCAGCTTAAGGTATTCCAATAGAGGAGAGTTAGAGGAAGGAGCAGAGTCCTCCAGCAGTGCAAAGTATTCCAGGAGTGCAGAGTATTTCACGAGAGGAGACTTGGATAGATGTAGGGACATAGAGTCCCCCAGCAGAGAAGAGTATTTTATGGTTGTATAGAGGAAGGAGCAGAGAACGTTAGCAGTACAGAATATTTCAGGAGAGGAGTGTTCAATGAAGGTGCATGTTCGATGAAGGAGCAGAATCGTCCAGCAGAGCAAAGTATTTCAGGAGAGGAGAGTTGGATAGATGAAAGAATAGAGTCCTCCAGCAGAAAAGAGCATTTTAGGGGAGCAGAGTTGCATAGAGGAAGGATCAGAGAACTTTATATATATATATATATATATATATAATATATTTTATAATTAAAATATATTATATATATATAATTATAATTGGAACCTGAAAGTGCCCACAAGTGCCACCTATCTATGCCCACAAGTGCCACCTATCTATGCCCACAAGTGCCACCTATCTATGCCCACAAGTGCCACCTATCAATGCCCACCAGTGCCACCTATCAATGCCCACCAGTGGTGCCAATCGATGCCACATAGAAGTGCTGCCTATCAGTGTAACCGATCAGTGCCCATCACTTCCACCCATCACTGACACCTATCGGTGCCCATCACAGTACCCCTCATCTGCGTACATCAATGACGGACAAAAATTACCCCTTTTTAAAATTGTATAACAAAATGTAAAAAAAATATGATTTTTTTTTTATTCGGTCTTTTTACATTTTTTTTAACAAAAAATAAAAATCACAGAGGTGATCAAATACCACCAAAAGAAAGCTCTATTTGGGGGGAAAAAATGATAAAAATGACATTTGGGTACAGTGTTGTTTGCCCGCGCAATTGTCATTCAAAGTGAATCAGCGCTAAAGCTGAAAATTGGTCTGGATAGGAGGGGGGTTTAAGTGCCCAGTAAGCAAGTGGTTAAGTATGAGTCAGGAAATGGTTTACCGACTCTCAAACTTGTAGCACACCAGAGGGCTTTTTTTTTTTCTTAATGCAAAGAATGCATTAAAGCGGGGTTCCACCCTAAAGTGGAACTTCCGCTGATTGGAACCCTCCCCCCCCCTCCGGTGTCACAATTGGCACCTTTCAGGGGGGAGGGGGGTGCAGATACCTGTCAAAGACAGGTATTTACACCCACTTCCGGGCATAGACTCCCGTGGGAGTTTATGCCTCTTCCTGTCCCTGTACTCTGTCTGCTGGGAAACACACGGGTCCCAGAGACAGCGCGGACAATTCCTATTACGCTGCGCGACTCGTGCATGCTCAGTAGGGAACCTCATTGGCCTGATCATGCTCCTCCATACCCAAAATCCCTGCTATCTCAGAGAGAGCTCCAGCTTTTTCGAAGAGGTGGCAAGAGAGCTTGCCCAGGCAAGTATACAAGCCTGGGGTGGAATGGCGGTGGGGTGAGGGGGGTTGACTTATTTCTTGAACTTGAGATGCCTCCATCTTTTGGAATTCGATGTTGCCGTTCCTGCTCAGTCAGGGTTACATTGTTTTCAAAGCCCCGTCAGACCGGAGAGAGACAACTTTCGGAATCTGAAATCTCAAGCAGCAAGCATGAGAGGTCTTCCAGGCCTTTCTTAGCAGATCTTTGAATTACTGTTACGGGAAAAAGCCATATCAATAACAATTATTATTAAATATTAAAGCCGTTAAAAACATTACGCAGAGAGGGTCTGAACAGGCCTCCAGCCACCAGGGTGCAATTCACTCTGCATTGTAGCCTTCGGTTGTCTGTTAAATAATTTGTCTTTAAGGTTATCAGAGGCAGCGGTAACTTGGCAGGGCCTTCTTTTTATGGCGTGCCGTCTCGTCTGTTCGCAAGAATCCGCCTCTGCTATAAAAGGAATGCTCCTGGTAGAATAAAACTCAGCAATAAACTTACATAATCTCAGGTGATGGGCGCTCGCTTGGAGCTGTAGGAGCGCCTTAGCTCAGCAGCTTGATGCTCGTAAGTTGATATCCTTAGGAGTGGACTTTTTGTATACTGTTCAAACTCAACTGTTAAAAGTCTCAAGTCATGAAAATATCACAGTATCCACACCACCATAACAAATATCCATCTTAATGGGACTAAGTTATGGGCTGCTAATTAGGAAGTACAGTTGCAAAGCAACACCTTCCTCTGAATGTTTTATCTTATCCCGAGATCGCTTTGCTGTTGATGACGGAGCAGAGATGATAATTGCCCATAATTTCAAACAGCACTTCTATCGCATACATGGTTTAACATATCTAGGGTGTTACCAATTAGCTCCGGATGTGCATGTGGAATCTTTGCTTTAATACTTTTAATGGGAGCGTTCAACAAGTAGGTATGTAGTAAGATGCAGTCTACTTTCCACACTGCAGGTGGTGCTCTTCTGCAGCGGCACTGCAGTTGAGGCGCTTGGTTCCTCTTTGGTTTCCTGGGTTGCTGGAAAAGTTATCATATTGGATGCCACTGCCCCGTGTGACTCCAGCGACCATCTTGGGTCAGTCAGAGCCTATTTGAGCCACTGGCTCCCAGGCTTGGCGAGCATTTTGCGAGTTGGGAGAGGGATTGGTACTTCGCTTGGTAGGGACAGAACAAGCGTCAGGGAAAGGTTCCTGATGAGGAGGGAAAGCGTAGGGTTTGCAACTTCTCTAGACACCTCCCTGCTTGGGTACGGGATGGCCAGGCCTCATTCTGCCCCTCCTAACAGACGGTGTCTGTTCGGCTGAGACCTGCTCTCTACACACTGTTGGAGCCAATGAGTGTTCCCGGTTAGGTTGCCTTTCCCCTGGGTTTACTGTGAACTTTTGTTTTACATTACTTCAGTGCAAGTTCTTTACATCATACTTGGATTTTGTGTGTTATTACCACGCTGCACCTCCCACCTACAGGTAGGTAGTGGGGAGGCAAGTGTGTATCTTGAGTAGGACATATGACTACTATGGGAGTTATTATTTAGCAACATCATTTTACAATCATTTGATGAAAAGTTGACCATTACACCTATGTGTTTGATGGACATCCCATTTTAAAACCTTTAATATGACTTTGCCTCCCTTTATAGTCATAAAAGCCTCCACTTTTTGGAGGGCTTTGCACAATATTGTGAACTGTGTCTGTGGAAATGTGTGCCCATTCAACCAAAAGAACATTTGAGAGGTCAGGTACTGATGTTGCCTTTTGGCCATGATGTTTCATGTTGGTCCTGATTAACACACCTATATCCTGTTGGACATCCAAATCCAAAACCATAGCCCGCCCCTTAATGTAGACCCTCTCCCCTTCTTGGCAAGTATAACAGCCTCTACTCCTCTGGAAAGGTGTCCACAAGATTCTGGAGGGTGTTTGTGGGAATTTGTGCCCGTTCAGCCAAAAGAGCATTTGTAAGGTCTGGTACTGATGTTGGATGAAAAGACCTGGGTGCCATCAGAGTTCCAATTCATCCCAAAAGTGTTCAGCAGGTACAGTATGAGGCCAGGTTCTATAGGCTTGTTGGCCATCCCATTGTAAAACCATAGGCATTAATATGATCTTTGCTCTTCCCACTTCCCCTTTGTGACTATAAAAGCCACCACTCTTCTGGGAAGGCTTTCCGTAAGGTTTTGGAGGGTGTCTGTGGGAAGTTTTGGCCATTTTGGCTAAATGAGCATTTAGGGGGCCAGGAACTGATATAGGATAAGTCCTGGCTCAGCATTCCAATTACAGAACTTCCTGTTATAGGGTGATGCTCCTGTTATAGGGTGATGCTCCTGTTATAGGGTGATGCTCCTGTTATAGGGTGATGCTCCATCCCTGTCTCCCAATTGTGCTCTTTCATTGTCTTATGTTATGGCTTTTTAAGAACATAATACATAGATATGATCTACTGCCTTCACCATCAGGAACCCCACCCTGAGAAACGCCATCATCAGAGCTTAGAAGGAACTAGCCCTGAGTCAGATTTGGTCACCCTCTAAACAAATTGGACGCTGAGCACCAGGTTGGGGCTCCACCAATGAACCTTTAATTTTACAAGTTCCAAAAAAATGATATTGGTGGCATGTCATTAAATTCAGTGGTGCCAAGCCTTATTAATCCATACAGAGAAACAAAGAAGTTTCCATATGGGAACTTCCTGCTGACAAATTTCACCCACTGTAGAGACGGAGGTAAACCCCTGAGGTGAAGAATGAACAAAACACATCCTTCTATAGTGTGTGTTTGCCCCATCCAAAGAACCGAGTGTGATTTCTGTCTCCTTTCTCAATCCCAGGAGAGGGCTCTGACTCACTAGGGCAGTGGTCATCAACCCTGTCCTCAGGGCCCACTAACAGGCCAGGTTTGTAGGATAACTGAAATACATCACAGGTGATATCATTTGCTGCTCAGTGATTGCAGTATTCTAGTCTGCATCTCCCCAAGGTAATACATAAAACCTGGCCTGTTAGAGGGCCCTGAGGACAGGGTTGATGACCACTGCCCTAGAGCACACAACAGGTGATTGACAGCTTCAGCTGTGTATGTTTTTTTAATGTTTTGTTTTTTATAAAACTGTGTAGAGGGGTTTGTCCTTTCCCTCCACTCAGGTCTCAGATTACACTCTGCTCCCTTCTCTATGCTGTGCAGTGTGTGACATCATATCACCACACCCAGCCCTCTGAAGCTCAGGAATCCTGTTTAAATTCTGGACTTTGAATGGCTGTCGAGGAGAGAGGGCCTCAGATTAACAGGTACAACTTACGTAAGAAGATTTTTTTTTTTTCATCTCCGTGTATCATCTGAGGCTAGTCAGTGGGGTTTTCATTTGATATTTCTTCAGGACTTGTGCACTAAGAAATGCCATGCTGTCTGCGCTGGAGTGTATGTAGACTAGGGTTGCCACTGTTTCTTCAGGCCAAACCCGGACACTTTAGTGGGGCACAGCAAACATTTTTTTAAGGGGGAACGTTGTGGATTCTTATGTGAAAGACAACTCTGATGGAAGGTGGTTTCTTCTCACCAAACCTCCCTCTTACATCTGAGTTCCCAGCATTCCCCCCTTAAATTAGGATTCCCAAAGCCCCCCTTACATCAGAGTCCACAGGGCACCCCCTTACATCTAAGTCCCACTTACCTTACCTGTACTCACTCGCTTGGAGGCAGGAGAGAGAAGTGAGGGAGACTTGGGTCAAAGACACCCGAGGTGATGGAGGCTCAGGTGTCGGAGCGGGGGGAGGCCCCCATCATGGATGAAAGGTGTTTACACCTTTCATCCGTGATGCATCTGCTGGTTCCTGAGCTTCAAATTTCCAGACCACACATCCCTTTGCTGAGGCACAGAATGCTGGAGATTGGAGCGTGGGTGGGCAGACAGAGGGGTAGGTTTGGGACGAGGAGGAGCAGATCAAGCCCTTTCTCCTCTCCTGTCCATGTATGGGGATGGGGCCCGTGCCCAACCCCTATGCACTCGCGGTTGGGGTACTTGGCTACTTGGGGAGCCACAGTCTATTATGGATATTGTGTCTGAAACCTGGATATATGATTTGAAACCCGTACTGTCCGGGTGAATCTCGGACAGGTGGCAACTCTAATGTAGACAGGAAGAGGTTGCATGAAGTCAGCAGCACTGAGCTTCAATAAATGATGGAAAAGGGTGAAGGCGTTGTATTGCATATTAAAAAATAAAAATGTCACTGCATAGATACTAGGTAAGTACAGTGACTTAATTGAAAATTGCTTTCATTATATATTTGCCCCGAAGTTTGTTTGTCGCGTCAGTAAGTGATGTTTTCCGCATGTTGCTGTTTATGACCGGTACCATGGACCAATGTTGCCAACGCTCTTCCATTCTCTCCCCTCTCTCCTCTGCAGTGGTAAGTGCTTTAAGTCATTAATTAACTGCTTGTCAGCGAGCACTCTCTCCTTTGTTGGAGTTGACAAATGTTCACTGTTCCATGCTGTAAGGTTTGCTTGCTGAGTGCACTTAATATATGTTAAGTGTCCTGAAATTATTTAATGCAATATTAGAACAGGCCTTATTATTGTACATATTCCCCGGCTGCAGCCTTTTTTTATTCCTCCTCTTTCTGCATCCATTAAATCCTCAGCTTCTTGGAGAAATCATCTCTAATTTGTCATCTTAACAGCCAGCCAGTTTTGTTGCACAACGGTGTAGGCGGGAATTTAGCATTCATGACATTAGACCTCATTAAGTACTTTTCAATGTCGATTCTGAGTTTTTATATATATATATATATATATATATATATATATATATATATATATATATATATATATACATATATATATATACATATATATATATATATATATATATATATATATACATACACACACACATGTATATATATATATATATATATATATATATATATACACATATATACAAACACACACACATATATATATATATATATATATATATATATATATATATATATATATATATATATATATATATATATATATATATATATATATATATATATATATACACAGTGGTGTGAAAAAGTGTTTGCCCCCTTCCTCATTTCCTGTTCCTTTGCATGTTTGTCACACTTAAGTGTTTCGGAAAATCAAACCAATTTAAACAATAGTCAAGGACAACACAAGTAAACACAAAATGCAATTTGTAAATGAAGGTGTTTATTATTAAAGGTGAAAAAAAATCCAAACCATCATGGCCCTGTGTGAAAAAGTGATTGCCCCCTAAACCTAATAACTGGTTGGGCCACCCTTAGCAGCAACAACTGCAACCAAGCGTTTACGATAACGTGCAATGAGGCTTTTACAGCGTCCTGGAGGAATTTTGGCCCACTCATCTTTGCAGAATTGTCCTAATTCAGTTATATTAGAGGGTTTTCGAGCATGAACGGCCTTTTTAAGGTCATACCACAACAGCTCAATAGGATTCAGGTCAGGACTTTGGCTAGGCCACTCCAAAGTCTTCATTTTGTTTTTCTTCAGCCATTCGGTGGTGGACTTGCTGGTGTGTTTAGGATCATTGTCCTGCTGCAGAACCCAAGTTCGTTTCAGCTTGAGTACACGAACAGATGGTCGGACATTCTCCTTCAGGATCTCTTGGTAGACAGCAGAATTCATAGTTCCTTTTATCACGGCAATTCTTCCAGGTCCTGAAGCAGCAAAACAGCCCCAGACCATCACACTACCGCCACCATATTTCACGGTTGGTATAATGTTCTTTTTATGAAATGCAGTGTTCCTTCTACGCCAGATATACTTGGACACACACCTTCCAAAGAGTTCCACTTTTGTCTCATCGGTCCACAGAATGTTGTCCCAAAAGTCTTGGGGATCATCAAGATGTGTTGTGGAGAAATTGAGATGAGCTTTGATGTTCTTTTTGCTCAGCAGTGGTTTTCTCCTTGGAACTCTGCCATGCAGGCCATTTTTGCCCAGTCTTTTCCTGATGGTGGAGGCATGAACGCTGACCTTAACTGAGGCAAGTGAGGCCTGCAGTTCCTTGGACGTTGTTGTGGGGTCTTTTGTGACCTCTTGGATGAGTCGTCGCTGCGCTCTTGGGGTAATTTTGGGCGGCCGGCCACTCCTGGGAAGGTTCACCACTGTTCCATGTCTTCGCCATTTGTGGATAACGGCTCTCACTGTGGTTCGCTGAATTCCCAAAGCTTTGGAAATGGCTTTATAACCCTTTCCAGACTGATAGATCTCAATTACTTCCTTTCTCAATTGTTCCTGAATTTCTTTGGGTCTCGGCATGATGTGTAGCTTTTAAGGATCTTCTGGTGGACCTTACTGTGTCAAGCAGCTCCTATTTAAGTGATGCCTTGATTGTGAACAGGTGTGGCAATAATCAGGCCTGGGTGTGGCTAGAGAAATTGAACTCAGGTGTGGACAACCACAGTTATAGTATGTTTTAACAAGGGGGGCAATCACTTTTTCACACAGGGCCATGATGGTTTGGATTTTTTTTCACCTTTAATAATAAACACCTTCATTTACAAATTGCATTTTGTGTTTACTTGTGTTGTCCTTGACTATTGTTTAAATTGGTTTGATGTTCCGAAACACTTAAGTGTGACAAACATGCAAAGGAACAGGAAATGAGGAAGGGGGCAAACACTTTTTCACACCACTGTATATATATATATATATATATACATATATATATATATATATATATATATATATATATATATATATATATATATATATATATATATATATATATATATATATATATATATATAATATATTTATAAATAAAATATCTAATATTGTTAAATAATATTAGGATGATTTAAAACTAAACATGTTTTATAACATAATTTTTTGTGTTTTCAATTATTTTTCTAAAATTTTTATACACATATAAAACCTTTCATATAATTTCAAAAACAAGTATACAGAACATCTAAAAAACAAAAAACAAAACAAAAAATAAATACAGAACTGGATCCATCCTATAGCACACTCCTCTCTAAGGACCAAATTGTCATATAAAACCTTCCATATCATTTCAAAATTTCAAAGACAAGTATACAAAACATCAAAAAACAAATTAAAAAAAAAGGACAAAAAACACAGAAGTGGATCCATCTTATAGCACACTCCTTTCTAAAGACCACATTTTCATATAAAACCTTCCATGTCATTTCAAAGACAATACATCCAAAAAAAAAAAACATGTAGCGCCAGTACTCCTGATGAGTACCCGCTATTTCTGTAAATTTATTTTTTGCCCAAAATTATAGTTGAGTTTTGGGGTTAATTGTTCTAAATTATGCTTTGGCATCAGTTTGGCTGGGCTGTATTGAGGTTCTGCCTGGTCATAGGTGGAGTTTGCACCTGTGAGAGGCATTAGAATGCAGTCTGGTTGGACGCATTGGGTGCCAATCAGTGGGCGAGTTTGTCTTGCTGTGTATTCTGAGAGAGGGTACTTAAGGTGCCGAAGTTATGTGGTTCTGGGTTCCAGTCCAGAAGTTGTTGCTGACTCTGTGGTCCTGGTCCTCCTGAATAGCCCCCAGGGGCCCTCATGGTCTGGGGTGCGGATCCATCGGTTTCCAAGCCTCAGAACTGGCTAGTTCGAGACACAGTAACTGGAAGGAGGATTCTAAGGTGTTCTGGTTTCATCTCGGGTTTGGAGAGGCCCAGCAAATCTACATGCAACCAGGGGAGGACTCTTCGGTAAGAGAGCCACCCACAAGACTGGCTGCTCAGTAAGAGCCTGGAAGCTGAGCTGCCATGGACATTGATTGAATCCACATTTCTTACGGTATCGCCGGACCGGCTGCAAGATTCTGGTACAGTAAGAAAAGTTCCTACCTCTATCCCAACGAAGTTTTTCAACCAAGTCTGTGTGAGAGACTTTGCAAGGCCAGAAATACTTGTTGGCTGCTAAATCCAAGCTCAAGGATTTATCCAACAGTTAAAGAATCCATTTGAGAGTGGCTATTCCCTAGATTGTGTACAGACAGAGACTTTTATTGAAGTTCCAACTTAGAGACTGAGTTTGTTCAACTGTTTTATGCAAATAAAAATCCTAAGGCCGCGTACACACGGGCGGATTGTCTGCCCAACTAAGTCCGTCAGACAATCCGACAGACAGTCCGTTCAACTTTTGAATGAACGGACTTGACCGAGCGGACTGTCCGCTGAAACCAAGTTTGGACAGACAAAACCAAGTTTCAGCGGACAAAATTACGGAAATTCCGAAAGACAAAGTCCGTCGGACTGTCCGCTGAAAAAGTCCGCTGAAGCCCACACACGAGCGGATTGTCCGCTGAAACACGGTTCAGCGGACTAAGTTGGACAGACAATCCGCCCGTGTGTACGCGGACTTTGTCTTTCGGAATTTCCGTAATTTTGTCCGCTGAAACTTGGTTTTGTCCGTCCAAACTTGGTTTCAGCGGACAGTCCGCTCGTGTGTAGGCAAGTTGGACGGACTAAGTATGGCACATGTTCAGAAAGGGTTTACACGGCTGAAGGTTGCATTGCAGTGTATTGGACGTCGTTTTTCTAGTCCCGTCGTACGTGCTGTATACGTCATCGCGCAAGCTTTTAGCGGACTGTCTGTTCATCGTGTGTGGTCAAGTCCGTTCATTCAAAAGTTGAACGGACTGTCTGCCGGATTGTCTGACGGACTTAGTTGGGCAGACAATCCGCCCGTGTGTACGCGGCCTAAGGCTCCATGCACACTGGAGCTGATAAACTGCAGTTTATTGGAGTTTGGGCGTTTTTTGTAAAAGCCCATAAACTCCACTCTATGTTAGCCTATGTGTCCATGCACACATGGACGTTTTTCAGCTTTAATGAGCAGTGGAGTTTATGGGCTTTTTTCTGAACGCCAGAAATTCGCGTTAAAAGTGCCGTTTTTCACCGCCAAAAAACGACAAACGCTGATAAACGCTGATAAACGCTCATAAACGCGCGTTAATTAGTGTTCAGCATTCTATTTTTTCAATGCATTGTGGGAGTTTGGAATGTACTGTGGGATTTTTGGAGTGTCCTCTGTGTATTTTTATTAAAAAAGCCCATAAACGCTAACGCTCATAAACGCTCATAAACGCTAGTACAAAACGCTGTTAAAAGCAAGTTTTTCAACCAGCGTTTTCTGCCAGCAATCTGGCATCCAGAAAAAGCTTTTTTGAGCTTCAGTGTGCATGGAGCCTTAAAAGGAACTCAAGTGTCGGTCTCTACAGTTACTGGGCCATCAACCCTGGGAACCCCTAGACAAGAACAACAAGTTACAAGCTGGTCAGGGTCGTTTTTAAGGCAGGGCAAAAGGGGCAGCTTCCCTGGGCCCTGTCATTGTTGTGGGGCCCAAAGTGGCTGCTTCATACTTGCCAACTATCCAGGTTTAAATTCCCTCGTCCCCTGAGGTTTTAGTCCTGCGCTGTGTCCCAATATCTCAGTGTGAAATGCTGCAATTAATGTAGCCCAGCTCTGCCTTATTGTTGTGTAAAGAGGACTCACCTGCAGACCCTGCGTTTACATGTAAATTACCAGCATTCATATGTAAATAGTGGCAGCATTCATATATAAATAGGGGATATCATGCCCCCCTGAGGTCATATCCACAGTAATCTCTAGCAACCAATCAACAAGCAGAAATCCTGTGCTGTAACCTCTAGCAACTAATCAATGAGCGGTAATGTGTGCTGTAACCTCTAGCAACCAGTCAGTGAGCGGTAATGATACACTGTAACCTCTGGCAACCAGTCAGTAAGCGGTAATGATACACTGTAACCTCTGGCAACCAGTCAGTAAGCGGTAATGATACACTGTAACCTCTGGCAACCAATCGCAATAGCTGCCTCTGATTCAGTAAACAGATTTTGAGTATAGCTGCTAGATGGGGCCCCAAGAAAAGTTTTGCCCAGGGTCCAATCAATATTAAAGACGGCCCTGAAGCTGGTGGAGGTAATCGGTAAGTCCAGAAAAATTCAGCAGCTCCTTCTGGGGGTCAGTGCTACTGTACAAATAAAACCCACAAAAACACAGAACTGGATCCATCCTATAGCACACTCCTCTCTAAAGACCAAATTGTTATATAAAACCTTCCATATCATTTCAAAGACAAGTACGGTATACAAAACATACAAAAAACAAAACAAAAAAAAAAACACAGAACTGGATCCATCCTATAGCACACTCCTTTCTAAAGACCAAATTTTCATATAAAACCTTTCATATAATTTCAAAGACAAGTATACAAAACATCCAAAGAAAAACAAAACACAAAACTGGATCCATCCTATAGCACACTCCTCTCTAAAGACTAATTTCTTTCTAAATTTCTCAAGGAAAAAATTAAAAATATTCCACCCTCTCACCCCCAGGTAAGAAAAAAAAAGGCAACCCCCCCCCCCCCCACCTCCTATTATTCCATACCGTGAAGAACCTATCCCCTTACCCTCTATATATCTGTGCTTACCTAATTGTGTATTAGTGAATAATTCCCCCGGTTCCTTCCTATAATATTAATAGTTATTAATAATAGTTAATAATAAATTCCGTATATACTCAAGTATAGGCTGAGGAAAAACTGACTCGAGTATGAGCCTAGGGTGGGAAATGCAGCATCTACCAGTAAATTGCCCATCATATACAGCCTTTCAGTTCCCATGAAATACAGCCTGCCAGTGCCCATCATATACAGCCTATCAGTGCCCATGAAATACAGCCTGCCAGTGCCCATCATATACAGCCTATCAGTTCCCATGAAATACAGCCTGCCAGTGCCCATCATATACAGCCTATCAGTGCCCATGAAATACAGCCTGCCAGTGCCCATCATATACAGCCTCTCAGTGCCCATGAAATACAGCCTGCCAGTGCCCATCATATACAGCCTGCCAGTGCCCATCATATACAGCCTATCAGTGCCCATGAAATACAGCCTGCCAGTGCCCATCATATACAGCCTATCAGTGCCCATGAAATACAGCCTGCCAGTGCCCATCATATACAGCCTTGATGATGGATGAGCGAGTTTGGGGTGGAGGAACTTGACTAGCCTGCACAGAGTCCTGACCTCAACCCAACACTTTTGGGATGAATTAGAGCAGAGACTGCGAGCCAGGCCTTCTCACCCAACATCAGTGCCTGACCTCACAAATGCTCTTCTGGAAGAATGGTGAAACATTCCCATAGACACACTCCTAAACCTTGTGGACGGCCTTCCCGGAAGAGTTGAAGCTGTTATAGCTGCAAAGGGTGGACCAACTCAATATTGAACCCTCCGGACTAAGACTGGGATGCCATTAAAGTTCATGTGCGTCCCAATACTTTTTTTTTTCTTTTCTGTAAATATCTCTTATTTTACCTTCCAGAATCCCTTTTAGTCATTAGCAGTCCAGGCGAACAAATCAATAAATAAAGAAGTGTTGGGAAAATGACACCTCTTGACCCTAAAGTTGCCGTTTTATTTATTTATTTCTAAGCCAAGGTTTAAACCGCGTCGGGTGACCTTACGAGACACAGACTCGGCGCTATTATTTCTGATTGCGAGGAACGACCTTGCCGAAATGTCAGCTGTTCTAGCGTTTGGTTTGAGGAGAGAATGGTGCGATAGTTAATGATCGCGGCGTGCTCTGTACAAAACCCTCCGCGAGAAGGTCAGGAATTCTATTAGGGCATCTTTGTCAGGGTAATGTGGACGGAAATTAGTGAGCTCTTTGAATTGCAGCTTACAGCAGGGCCATGCGTCTTTTTTTTTTCTTTTTCTTTTTTTTTTCTTTTTAAGCCTGCATGTGATAATATTCCACTTTTCTGTGTTCCTGATCTTTAACAGCCCCGAAAGATTTTACCACCCCCCCCCCCCCCCCCGACCAGAGCACTTTCTGCAATTCGTCACTGCGTCACTTTAGCTGACAATTGCACGGTCGTGCGACGTTGCAACCAAACAAAATTTATGTCCTCTTTTTTCCCCCCCCCACAAATAGAGCTTTATTCTGGTGGTGTTTGATCACCTCTACGTTTTTTTTTTTTATATATATATAGCGCAAAAAAAAAACGACAATTTTGTCGCGCTTTTTTTTTTTTTTTTGCACTATAAATATACTTTATATTGTATTTACTTTTTGCTATAATAAATATCCCGCAAAAATATATATATATTTTTTTCTTCCTCAGTTTAGGCCGATACGTATTCTTCTACATATTTTTAGGAACTAAAAAATCGCAATAAGCGTTTATTGATTGGTTTGCGCAAAAAGTTATAGCATCTACAAAATAGGGGATAGTTTTATGGCATTTTTATTATTATATTTTATTATATTGATTGGTTTGCGCAAAAAGTTATAGCGTCTACAAAATAGGGGATCGTTTTATAGCATTTTTATTATTATTATTTTTATTTTTTTTACTAGTAATGGCGGCTATCTGCGATTTTTTTATTTATTTTTCCATCGGGACTACGACATTACACATCGGACACTTTTGACACATTTTTTGGGGCCATTGGCATTTATACAGCGATCAGTGCTATAAAAATGCACTGATTACTGTAAAAATGTCACTGGCAGGGAAGGGGTTAACACTAGGAGGCGATCAAGGGGTTAAGTGTGTTCCCTAGTGTGTGTTCTAACTGAAGGGGGCTGTGTAGGGGAAATGACAGATCTGTCTCTTCTCCCCTCTCTCCCGGTTCTCGGTGTGTTAAGAGCGATCGCGGGAGCCTGGCCGGGATCGCGACTGCCGTGCACTCGCATTGGCTTCCGGGGGCGCACGCCCCTAGTGGCCACAGGGCGAAGCGACATAACCTAACGTGATTATATTATTTTTTTTTTTATTAGTAATGGAGGCTATCTGCGATTTTATTTTATTTTTTTCATCGGGACTACGACATTACACATCGGACACTTTTGACACATTTTTTGGGGCCATTGGCATTTATACAGCGATCAGTGCTATAAAAATGCACTGATTACTGTAAAAATGTCACCGGCAGAGAAGGGGGTTAACACTAGGGGGCGATCAAGGGGTTAAGTGTGTTCCCTAGTGTGTGTTCTAACTGAAGGGGGGAGGGGGCTGTGTAGGGGAGATGACAGATCTGTCTCTTCTCCCCTCTCTCCCGGTTCTCGGTGTGTTACGAGCGATCGCGGGAGCCTGGCCGGGATCGCGACTGCTGTGCACTCGCATTGGCTTCCGGGGGCGCACGGCCCTAGTGGCCACAGGGCGAAGCGACATAACATAACGTGATTTCGCCCAGCCATGCCATTCTGACACAGTAAAACTGCGGCGGCTGTTCAGCAAGTGGTTAAACAAGATCTTCTACCATTAAGGTCATGTCTGTTTTTTTACACCCCCCCTCCCCCCCCGTATAATCTCTGTAAAAAAAAAATATAATAATCCTGAAAGATAAAAAAAGTATACTCACCTTTCTCCAGCTTCTGCCCCAAGGCTTTAAGGCGGGGGTGACATCATTCTCCTCCTGGCGAGATGTGGGAAATGTAGAATGCTCCAGCACTAGATCCTCTCTAGATGTAAGGCGGGAAACCAGACGAAAGATCGCTAACTTTTATTTCCTAATTCTTTTATTTTATTTTCTTCCATTTTATTTTATTGACATTTTTTTTTTTTTTTTTAATAATTTATTTATAGAGCTGTGAAAGGGGGAATGTGCAGCAAAAGTAAACACTTTTAGCCCTTGTACACACGGTCGGAAATTCCGATCACAAAATTCGCCAGATATTTTCCGATGGATTTTGTCCGAAACTGGTGTTGCATACACGAGGTCGGACAAAGTTGTCGGAAAATCCGATCGTTCAGAACGGGGTGACGTTCGTTCATTACGACGGGACTACGTTCAGGCTAGTAGCCAATAGCTTTGGTCTAGGAATTTGATCGGAATTCTCTACAAATGATCGGACAAAGTCCGATCGGATCATGTTGTCGGAAAATTTTATAGCCCAGCTCTCAAACTTTGTTGGTCGGACATTCCGACAAAAAAAAAGTCAGATGGAGCCCACACACGGTTGGATTATCCGACAACACGGTCCGATCGGACATTTTCCATCAGAAATGTCCGACCGTGTGTAAAAGGGCTTACAGGGACCTTCTGGGTTTGGGCCAACTAGTTTTTAACATACAGGACTCAATTGGATTAGTATTTCCTAGTAGACATGTGCAATTGCTTTCGTTCCTAATTCATTTTTCAATGAAATTCGTTAATTCGGAAATATTCAAATTAATGAAAACCCGTTTAACAAATTTTTCCGAAAAATTCATAAATTCGAAAATTCTTAAATATAAAAATTCTTAAACTCGAAAATCCGAAAATTTTGAAAATTTGAAAAACCCGAAATAACAACTATTATTATTCTTATTATTATTATTATACAGGATCTATACAGCACCAACAGTTTGCACAGCGCTTTACAACATGAGGGCAGACAGTTAGACATGTGCAAAAGGAAAAAATTTGTTTAGTTTCGTTTCGTTTTAATTCGGTAATTCATTAATTTCGTTTAGTTATATTCGTTAACTTCCTTAAATTCGTTTTTGGATTTCGTTTAGTTTTCTACCGAATTCGAAAAATCAGCCAAATTCGAAAATATTTCTACCGCATTCGAAATGATTTCAACATGATTCGAAATTATTTCAACCGCATTCGAAAATATTTTGTGACCCGACTTTAGGACCATGTATCTCGGGGTCACTTGGTGCTAGAAACTCCAAATTTGGATATGTTGTAGTGCTAGTATTATTGTGTTTGCATACCGAATTTGGGGTTTCTAGCTATAAGTGACCCCGAGATATGTGGCCCCAAAATCGGGTCGCAAAATGTCATTCTCTGCTCTAATAACTAATAACATTTTGTGACCCGATTTTGGGGCCACATATCTCGGGGTCACTTATAGCTAGAAACCCCAAATTTGGTATGCAAACACAATAATACTAGCACTACAACATATCCAAACAAATTTGAAGTGTCTAGCACCAAGTGACCCCGAGATACATGGCCCTAAAGTCGGGTCACAAAATATTTTCAAATGCGGTTGAAATAATGTGTTGTTGGATATGTTGTAGTACTAGTACTATTGTGTTTGCATACCAAATTTGGGGTTTCTAGCTATAAGTGACCCCGAGATATGTGGCCCCAAAATTGGGTTGCAAAATGTCATTCTCTGCTGCAGAAAAGTACTTGACATATTGCCTATATCTATTGGACTATAAGATTTACTTTGAGCTGACCTTTTGTTTCATTAGATCTTTAAAGAATTACCGAATTCATTCGAATTCATTCGTTATATTTCTTTCGTATTCGTTGTAATTCGTTATTTTTTTATTCGGACATTCGGATGCATCCGAATGTCCGAAAGATGCAAAATTCGGCCGAATTTCGATTAGTTACGAAACGAATTGCACAAGCCTACAGACAGTGCACTTAGAATACAAATCAATAAAGGAGGGATCAGAGGGCCCCCGCTCGTTAGAGCTTACAACTAACTAATAATAATAACTATTACTAACTATTAAATTATAGGTATTGGAATTTCCTTTCAAATTTGACTGTTAGTGAACGTAACGAATACGAATTTATCCGAAGTTGCGAATCTGAAATAACGAATCCCGCATCTAAACAAATGGAACGTAACAAATTAATAATAATAAATAATAATAGCAATGAAAACTTATTATTATTATTCTTAATTTGTTACATTCCATTCATTTGAATGCGGCATTCGTTATTTCATATAATTCGTAACTTTGGATAAATTTGTCTTCGATATGTTCATGAACAGCCAAATTTGAAAGGAAATTCCAGTAGTTATTATTAGTTATTATTTCGGATTTAGGAATTTTTGGATTTACGAATTTCCAAATACCGCATCTAAACGAATGGAACATAACAAATTTAAATTTTTTCCAAAGTTATGAATTTATTTGAAATAATGAATTTGCATCATTATGAATAACCTGGAAAAAAAAAATATGATTATTTATTATTATTAATTTGTTATGTTCCATTCATTTGAATGCGGCATTCGTTATTTCGAATATTTTGTAACTTTGGATGAATTGGTCTTCGATATGTTCATGAACAGCCAAATTTGAAAAAAAAATTCCAATACCTATAATTTAATAGTTATCATTAGTTAGTTATTATTTTGGTTTTTCGAAATTCTGAATTTTCGGATTTCCGAATTTCCAAATACCGCATCTAAATGAATGGAACATAACAAATTCAGTCTTTTTTCCCAAAGCTACGAATTTATTCGAAATAACGAATTTCCATCATTATGAATAACCCGGAAATTTTTTTTTAAACAAATGTAGACGTAACAAATGAATAATAAAAATAATACTAATAAAAATGTTTTATATTATGATTATTTATTATTATTATTAATTTGTTACGTTCCATTCATTTGAATGCGGTATTCGTTATTTTTCGGATAATTCTCAACTTTAGATAAATTTGTCTTCGTTATGTTCATGGACAGCCAAATTTGAAAGGAAATTCCAGTAGTTATTTCGGATTTAGGAATTTTCGGATTTACGAATTTCCAAATACCGCACCTAAACTAATGGAACATAACAAATTAATTTTTTTTCCAAAGTTATGAATTTATTTGAAATAATGAATTTCCATCATTATGAATAACCTGGAAAAAAAATATGATTATTTATTATTAATAATTTGTTATGTTCCATTCATTTGAATTTTGAATATTTTGTAACTTTGGATGAATTCGTCTTCGATATGGTCATGAACAGCCAAATTTGAAAGGAAATTCCAATACCTATAATTTAATAGTTATTATTAGTTAGTTATTATTTCGGTTTTTCGAATTTCCAAATACCGCATCTAAATGAATGGAACATAACAAATTCAGTCTTTTTCCCAAAGCTACGAATTTATTCGAAATAACGAATTTCCATCATAATGAATGACCCAAAAAACAAAACAAAAAACAAATGAAACGAAAAAAAAACTTTTTTCGACGGTGTCGGGCATCAGTGAAATTTAGTTTTAATTTCACTGAAATTGAGGCACAAATCTAGAGAGTATTTGTAATTATTTTTTGGTGATATTGGAGTCAATGGGGAAGACAAAGCCAAGCCATGTTTTTAGGGGAGCAGTGGATTTTAAAGGTTTCCTGAGGGTTACAGCAGCTCCTTTCAACAATCCTGGCCCCTTATTTGCCTTGATATGTTAATATTTTAGGAACAAAAAGTATAACTATAGGCAAAACTTTTTTTTTTTTTTCATTTTGGATAGAGCAAGGGAGGGTTATAACCCCTGTATAGATGCCAATGGTCCCAAAATAATGTCAAAAGTGTTCGATCTGTCTGCCACAATGTCGCAGTCACGATAAAAATTTACAGATCGCCACTATTACTAATAAAAAAAATTAAAATTAATGAAAATGCCTTAAATCCATCCCCTATTTTGTAGACACGATAACTTTTACGTAAACCAATCAATATACCCTTATTGCCTTTTTTGTTTTACCAAAAATATGTAGAAGAATACATATTGGCCTAAACTGTGGAATCATTTTTTTTTTTTTTTAATATACATTTTTTATAGCAAAAAGTAAAAAATTTTGCTTTTTTTTTTCAAAATTGTTGCTTTTTTGGTTTATAAAAAACAAAAACTACAGAGATGATCAAATAGCACCAAAAGAAAGCTCTATTTGTGGGGGAAAAAAAGGAACGTCAATTTTCTTTGGGTACAACGTCGCACGACTGCGCAATTGTCAGTTAATATGATGCAGTGCTGTACCGCAAAAAAGGGCTTGTTCAGGAAGGGGATAAATCCTTCCCGAGGCGGAAGTGGTTAACAAAAAAAAATTAAGGTCTCATGATCAGGGACTTCCTAACTCTATTGTATTACATTGCAACTGTACAGCCTCCCCTTTTATTGTAAAGTGATGCATAAAATCCTGTAATATAATATCAATTACAACAAAAAGGGTCATTTTGTTTGGACCAGAAGGGTAGGATGGAGTATGTAATGTGTTAAACTGTGTAATGTATTCATAACGTTATTGTAGGCTTGTATTTTTTATTTTTTTGTAAAACTCTTTAATAAGTAAAATATATAATAAAGGTTATATAATAAAGGTTAAATAAATAGGTCACAGAATGCATGAAGGTAAAAAACCTTGAGCCTTTAAAACCACTTTAATGAAAAAAAATAAAATAATACAAAATATGTATAAAAAATAAAACAAAAATAAAAACACTCAGTCTTTTTTCTCCCATCACTTTTCTTTGTTTTCTATGTTAAAATTTAGGATTTTCATATAACTTTCCAGCAGGGTTAGTACGAGGGTCCATTTTTGATTGAGGGCCAGAATTAGGGGGTAAAACTAAAAGTTATAGGGGTAAAGTGAGAAGATTCACACCATATGTTCCTCCTCCATGTCTTCACTAGACTGCCCATCAGTGTTGCCAGCTGCCCGTTAATTTACAGGCAGCTCGTAAATTTCAGCCTATTTTCGGGCCGCCCATAAATGTCAGTGCCCGTTAAAAAGATAGCTGCGACCTGACTCTGGAGAATTTACACATACTCAGTCGGGCATCGTGGGCAGGTGCATGCGCAGTAATGTGATGGTGCCACCTGGCACCCTTTTTGAATGGCAGGCGCTCGTTCTCATCACAGCAGGGGTCTGTCCAGGGAGGTTGATCGTTGTCTTTGCCTGTATTCTGGAACGGAGCACTGGTCAGTCAGACCTCAGACATTTATTGTGCTGCTGACCTATACTGAACCGAGGAGGGAGGACAGAAAGACAGAGCAGGAGCAGGTCCACCCCCCTCTTGTACCATGTCCGCACATGTCTCTGACCCCTGTACCATGTCCACACATGCCTCTGACCCCTGTACCATGTCCACACATGCCTCTGACCCTTGTACCATGTCTACAGATGCCTCTGACCCCTTTATCATGTCCACACACGCCTCTGACCCTTGTACCATGTCTACAGATGCCTCTGACCCCTTTATCATGTCTACACACGCCTCTGACCCTTGTACCATGTCTACAGATGCCTTTGACCCCTTTATCATGTCTATACATGCCTCTGACCCCTGTACCATGTCCACACACGCCTCTGAGACCTGTACCATGTCCACACACGCCTCTGACCCCTGTACCATGTCCACACATGCCTCTGAGACCTGTACAATGTCCACACACGCCTCTGACCCCTGTACCATATCCACACACGCCTCTGACCCCTGTACCATGTCTACACATGCCTCTGACCCCTTTATCATGTCTACACACGCCTCTGACCCCTGTACCATGTCTACGCATGCCTCTGACCCCTTTACCGTGTCTACGCACGCCTCTGACCCCTGTACCATGTCCGCACACACCTCTGACCCCTGAACCATGTCCGCACACACCTCTGACCCCTGTACCATGTCCACACATGCCTCTGAGACCTGTACCATGTCCACACACGCCTCTGACCCCTGTACCATATCCACACACGCCTCTGACCCCTGTACCACGTCTACACATGCCTCTGACCCCTTTACCATGTCTACATACACCTCTGACCCCTGTACCATGTCTGTTCGCACACGCCTCTGAGCCCTTCCTGTACCATGTACATGTTTATGGTTTAAATATTGATATTTGCACTGTTTATCACTGAAAACTTGCATTTTAGGTACTTTTTTGCAGTGTTAGTAAAAAATATGGATCGGTCAGTAAATTTCATGTTTTTTGCCAGTAAAGAATTGGTGGCGTGTCGTTATAACCCACCGGTGAATCACCTGTAGCTTTCATCCTCCCTTCCTGTTGGCAGTAGTCCTTTACTGTAAGGGGTGTAGTGCTCTCCCCCGTAAGGTCCACTGTAGATTTATTGCTAGTAGAACTTGGGGATGGGGGGGGGGGGGCGGTTTCTGGGATTTATACAGGACAGTTCAAAACAAAACAGGTTGCTAATGGAAGACATTTCCATCTTAGTCGTAGCAACAGTAATCATGTAAGTAGTGGTAGCAAGCTAGAACAGTCTATATGTTCACAGCTGGGGACCATGCAGCAAAGTTTGGAGCAAGTAATAGGAGAGTAAAGTAGTCCACGTTTAATGGCTGGGGACCATGAAAACTTCAGCACAAGTCAAAACTCACAGGGTCCTAAAATGTACACAGTCCATGGATGTAGCCCCCAAGAAGGCAGTCCAGTGTCCAGCCCAAGAGAGGCCCAGGGCAAGCAGCTTCCTGGAGTTCACAGATCTATCCCCACACCATCTGGGCACATCTTTCCAGGGATTGGATAGGCCCTACTAAATATTGAGGGTATTTGAACCCTCCCAACCTAATCTCCAGAAACTTCTCCTAGAGTCAGGGGGAGGTAACCAAACTCCCATCCTGTGGAGCCTCAAGCAGACCAAACTAAACAATTCCAGATCCTGTAGCTACAGCCTATGTGGGGAGGGGGGGGGGGCATTACAGGGGTGTCCTCAACGACCAACAGAGCAACTTATTGAAAGGCAGTGTTGCTAAGCTCTAGATTTGAGATTTCCATATAACTTTAGCTGCCATGACTATTTAACACTTCTTACTAAGATTGTGTCTTACATAACAAAAAGGATGGGAGGGCCAGTAGCAAAAATACCCAATGGACAAGGCTATCCAAGCACAAGAACAACATAATTTCCAGGCATTTCTCCATATCTGTATCTACAAGCTCATAAACCCCCTAATTAGAGATTTGCTAATTGACTGGGTCTGTCTTTGCTGTTTTTTTTTTTTTTTCAGTTAGTCTTCAAATATCCATAGAGCATAACAGCGAATTATGAATTCCTCCATGTACAGTTCAATAAAATGCTGTGGTTGAAGCTTTCTAGATGTGTAAAAGTTGTAATTAACAAAAAGCAGTTACTTTGGGTCTATAAAAAAAAAGTCTTTTGAATATCTGAGAAGCGTATAATACAGAATGTTTTACATCTATACTATTATCTACAGTTTTTAGCTGTTGCTTGATTGAAGCTGTAACCCACTCTTATGTCTAGAACAGTAGGGCTTTCCGAAGCCGCATTACCATTTACACAACCACTGTTATTATTCTAAAAAGTAATTTGCTAGTTTGTAAAAATAAATACATGTTCATGCTGTATGTAAAGGATACTTACTGTACTTCTATCCCGTGTAGCACCTTGGAAGTTGAAGCTGCTTTGCAATTTCCTACTTCCTCTCGAGCAGACATTCTCAAGGAAAGCTTGGCATCCCTCCAACATTGGCTTGGGGTTCCTTCAGCTGTGGTGAACTGATTTCACATCTGATAGTGCCTGCATACTTCCAGGTCTAACGGCACTTGGCAAAGCCAATGGCAAGACTGCAAAGGTGTCATTCTGGCCACCCCTGTAAGCCCCTGTACACACGGTCGGAGATTTCGACAACCAAATCCGTCTGATTTTGTCCGTCGGATCTTGTCCGAAACTGTTGCATACACACGATCGGACAAAGTTGTCGAAAAATCCAATCTTTCAGAACGCGATGACGTAATTTTGTTACGATGGGACTACATTCAGGCTAGTAGCCAATAGCTTTGATGTAGGAATTTGATCTGAGCATGCGTGGCACTTGGTCCGATCAAAATTCTCTACACATGATCGGAGTATGTCCGATCGGCCCAGTTGGTTGGGAAATATTTCCAACAAGTTGGAAAATTGGGTCCGACGGATATTCCGACGGAATCAGTCCGATGCAGACCACACACAGTCGGATTATCCGACAACACGGTCTGATAGGACACATTCCGACGGATTCTCCGACCGTGTGTACAAGGGCTAAGAGGAGCATTTTTCCCTTTTAAAACCACCAATGTAAGGGGCTTTTTCTCAATGACCCCCGGATGGACTAATCTTACCAGGGGATCCCTTAGACCTGAACATTATTTTAATGGTTCTCCTGGAATAAAAGGGTTGAGAAAGACTCCTCTAGTGGGTAGGTAGCATCTTGGTGAATAGGCAGTGATGGTGGTAGCCTAAGATCAGAAATGCCAACTCTGTGGCTCCAGCATTGAATGGCACCAGGCACAGAAACATCTGATGTCCTTCCATGAAATTTATGAAATGAGCCTACTAGCAGGAGAGGGATATCTTCATAATTGGTCTAGTCATATTTAAGAATTTGAATATTGTACCTTGAGTTGTTATAAATGTGTAGGCTAATGAAAGGCCTAGTCTTGTCTCCCTATTCAGCTCACTGGCTTCAGTTTGAAGTCAGTGATGAGAGGTCACCTGAGGTCTGACAATTGCTGCTGTGTCAACTGTCTGATATTATACACCAAATGTTAACATAGGATAAAATAACATAACCCGACTGTTGTTTATATTTCCATTAAGCTCTTTGGTGCTCCTATGCCTACATAGAAAACTACACTTGTGGTCCAAAGCCCTCTTAAATTGGCAGTCAGTGTAGAAGTGACCCCTTACAATGGTGGTCAGGGTTAGAAGGGCCCCTTTACATTGGTGCTCAGTGTAGGCCAGCATGGAAGTTACCCCTTACAATGGTAGTCAAGGTTAGAAGGGCCCCTTTACATTGGTGATCAGTGTAGGCCAGCATGGAAGTCACCCCTTACAATGGTGGTCAGGGTTAGAAGGGCCCCTTTACATTAGTGCTCAGTGTAGGTCAATGTGGAAGTGTCCCCTTACATTGGGGGTCAGGGTGGAATGACCACCCCCCCTTACATTGGTAGTTAATGTGCATAAAAGAGACCCCTTACATTGTTGGTCAGTGTAAAAAATGGGTGCTCAACCTGTGGCGCTCCATCTGTTGCTGAACTATGAGGCATTGCAGAGGCTGTCATTTATACAAGCATGACTCCTAATGGCAGAGGCATGATGGGACTTGTAGTTAGGCAACAGATGGTGGGCCACAGGTTGAGCCCCCATGGTGTAGAAGATCCCCTTTCCCAAATTGACACTCAGTATAGAAGGCCCCCCTTTTATCTGTGGGTAGTGTAGAAGTGACCCCTCATATTGGTGTTTGGTGTGGAAGGGCCCCCATGCATCTGTGATCAGTGTAGAAATGATCCCTTACATTGGTGATCAGAGTTGAGAAGTCCCCTTACATTGGCGGTCAGTGTAGGGGGTCCCCTTATATTGGCAGTCAGTGTAGAGGGGCTCCCTTATGTTGGTGGTCAGTATGGATGTTACCCCTTACATTGGTAGTCGGTTTGTGTAGAAAGGCCCCCTTACATTAGTGGTCAGTGTAGAAGGGCCCCGTTACATTAGTGGCAGTGTAGAATAAGGTGGCCAGATTTTTAAAATGAAATCTGGGGGCATATTCTTTTTTAATTGGCAAATGACACAGGACTGCATAATACACAGAGCACTGGGCACAGGACTACATAATACACAGAGCACTGGGCACAAGACTACATAATACACAGAGCTCTGGGCACATAACTACATAATATACAGGAGGGCTTTAGGCATAGAGTGCAGGGTTCAGAGGTTTGCAATGCACAGAGAACTTTTCTTCCCCCACATCCATAGCTCACCTCTGCACCCTTCTCTCATAGATTATATCTGCAGCCACCTCTTAGCCCTTCCCCCATCAGCTCTGACCCCTGCTCCTACACTGCCCTCACCTGTGTACAAACAGACCCCCCCCCCCCCCCAATCTGCTCACCTCCCGGTCTCAGCCCTCCACCCAGTCAATTTTTTGGCTCCGTCTCTCCACTGAACAGCAGCAGGAGTGAGATCGTCCAGCAGGGGGCGTCGGCAATCCAAGTCACCAGGCTGTTTCTCAGCCAGCATGGGATGCCCTGTCTAGGTTAATCTGGCCCTGAATCCAGGGACAAAACTGGGACAGACTTGGTCCGGGGACAGTGTCCTCATTCCTGAGACTGTCCACAGAAACTGAGGATGTTTGGTCACCCTTGTTTAGAAGGGCTCACACTGGTGGTCATTGTAGAATTAACCTCTTACATTGGCGGTCAGTGTAGAGGTTATCTCTTACATTGGCGGTCAGTGTAAAGGTTATCTCGTACATTGGCGGTCAGTGTAGAGGTTATCTCTTACATTGGCGGTCAGTGTAGAAGTTATCTCTTACATTGGCGGTCAGTGTAGAGGTTATCTCTTACATTGGCGGTCAGTGTAGAAGTTATCTCTTACATTGGCGGTCAGTGTAGAGGTTATGTCTTACATTGGCGGTCAGTGTAGAAGTTATCTCTTACATTGGCGGTCAGTGTAGAAGTTATCTCTTACATTGGCGGTCAGTGTAGAGGTTATCTCTTACATTGGCGGTCAGTGTAGAGGTTATCTCTTACATTGGCGGTCAGTGTAGAGGTTATCTCTTACATTGGCGGTCAGTATAGAGGTTATCTCTTACATTGGCGGTCAGTGTAGTGGTTATCTCTTACATTGGCGGTCAGTGGAGAGGTTATTTCTTGCATTGGCGGTCAGTGTAGAGGTTATCTCTTACATTGGTGGTCAGTGTAGAAGACCCCCTTTCATTGCTGGTCAGTGAGAATTTGCCCCCTTACATTGATAATAATGGTAGGTGGGAGATCAATGCACTGCTGCTTACTGCTCATGGGACCCCTGGCAACCCTTGAATAATCCATCTGCATGTGCAGCCACTCTGGTGACACTTCATCATGATTCCGATCCTTCATGTCACCTCCCTGACATTCCATCAGCATTAAGTGTTGGTTATAATAGTTGATGTGAGGCAATTAATGTCAGGATTCGCGTCAGTCCTGACGAATCGGTAACGTGCGGCTGACGTTGTTATTTGTGTGCTTACTGTGCTGTCTGTGAGGACGCTGCAATCTTGGCGGGCAGCTCGCCATCTCTTGGCTTTCACGAATAGATCTTTATGACGCTCTGGTGACACAACTTCAAATAACCGGCATCTTCCCCAGCCCACTGGTTTTGGTTTCCAGAATGGTATTTCCCTCCTATATAATATGTTGCTTAATTGAACGTGGACATATTATTTCATGTCACAGAGAAACTCCACCCTTACCATCAATAGCATTTTATAATATATATTTCCCAGTGCATATTGTCCAGCGCTGTCATGCCTGTAGGGAAGGCTCTCCGTGCATGGCTTCTTTCCAGCACCAACATCTTGGGGTCTTTTGGGACATGGCAGATCCCCATGGTGTAGCATGCACATGCGCAAGATTCTGCAAGCTGCCCCCTGGGATGCGTACCCTAGAAATTCCAAAGAGGCAGTACGTGGGACCGCGCGCAAAAACGTTGCAAGTGACCTGCGTTGTTCCTACACATGCATGGGATCCAGGTACATCATTCTTGCCTAGATAATAATTAAGAACAGTGATCTCTATTCAGAAACATCCACAGACATCCAAGTATGCGGTAAGATACCACACAGCATTAAAGAAAAAAATAATTTAATTTGCATTCGCTAAAAAATGCTACTAAATGACCGCATGCACTATTTTGAAGTCATGCAGTATTTTAGAAGTGAAAGACAGCGGTAATTTACCGGCGTCCTTAACAAAGACTGTAATTAGCTGGTTGTTAAGGAGCAGGCAGCCGCGGGCATCCTTAACAACCAGTAAACAATGGGCAGCCACTGCGTCTTTAACAACTGTTGAGTCATCAGCAGTCAGCAGACTTCCCTGCTGACAGCTGAATGTAAAAAAAAAAAATATTGGCGGTAATGAAAAATTAAGAGAAAAAACAGTGTGGGCCCCCCCAAAATCCATACCAGACCTTTATCCGAGCAAGTAGACCGACTTCTTAGGAAAGGGGTGGGGACAAGAAAGCACTCCCCCCCCATCCTTCTGAACCATACCAGGACATATGCCCCCCCCCCCCAGCACCTTGTCCCCATAGCCTCTTCCCCACATCCCTAGCCGGTGGGGGGTCATCGGGCAGGGGGGCTTATCAGAAACTGGAAGCACCATTTAACAAGGAGGCCTCAGATCCTGCCCCCTTCCAATTTCAATGAATATGGACATCACCAAAAAAAAAACACAGGAGCCTTTTTTTTGACAAGTCCTTTATTAAAAAAAAAAATGCCCCCCCCCCCCGGGTAAATCCATCATCAATCATGATGCCCGCTGCCAATGCTGAACCAAAAAATAAAATAAAATAAAAGCTCCGCTGCCGATGAAGGATCTGGTCGCCTGGCAGCTCCGCCGCCTCCCGCTTCTAAATAAACGAAGGGGCGGTGCCACCTAGTGACGTCACCGGGTGGCACCGCCCCATTGCGATATCACCGACCCAGCATGCCCCCCTGGTCAGTGACATCATAAGGAGGTGCTATAACACAATGGCCAGATATCAAAATCACTGCTGTGTCCTTCAATTAACTCAGCGAAAGGGATTTTACAGCGAGTACAAAAAAGATCCCATTTTCTCTATCGTTCACCAAAAAACACAGCCGAGATCCTGATCTCTGATCATTGGGTTCTAGCGCCACCTAATGGTCTGAGCTTTTTTTTTTTTTCTCTTTTCTCTCCAGAAGGGCAGTACCATCTTTCTTCAGGCATTTTCTAGGGTCACCATCTACTTCCTGGACTGAGATACTGGTTAAGTAATGGCACAATCATATAAAATGCTGCCAGTACAGTTGTTGGCTGTGTTCACAAATGTCTGACACAGTTCAGAACCTGATGCAGCTTCCCACCTTGTAACCTGCTATAAAGTTACAATGTTGCAGTCTGAACTTTTTGCATGAAAAGAGTAAGACTGAGGAAATGCTTCCTCCCACAGTCCCTTGTACTTCTTTTCTCTGGCCCTACTCTGAGCTCTGCTGTACAGGGAACTGTGGGAGGTTGATACCAGGTCCAATGCAGAATCTAACACTGTTTGTCTTAAAATAAAAAATAATATATATATATATATATATATATATATATATATATATATATATATATATATATATATATATATATATATATATATATATACATACATACATACACATACACATATATATATATACATACATACATACACATACACACATATATATATATATATATATAATTAATTACTTTTGTTTGTTCTGTATATCAGCAGCTAGTAAAAAAAAAAAGAAAAGTAAAAATATATATATATATATATATATATATATATATATATATATTACTTTTTATTTTAAGACAAACAGTATTTATATAAAGTTTCTCAAAAAAGTGAGTATACCCCTCACATTTTTGTAAATATTTTATTCTATCTTTTCATGTGACAACACTGAGGAAATGACACTTTGCTACAATGTAAAGTAGTGAGTGTACAGCTTGTATAACAGTGTAAATTTACTCAGGTGTGAATGGGGAGCAGGTGTGTTAAATTTGGTGGTATCGCTCTCACTCTCTCATACTGGTCCCTGGAAGTTCAACATGATGCTTCATGGCAATGAACTCTCTGAGGATCTGAAAAAAAGAATTGTTTCTCTACATAAAGATGGCCTAGGCCAGTGATGGCGAACCTTGGCACCCCAGATGTTTTGGAACTACATTTCCCATGATGCTCATGCATTCTGCTGTGTAGTGGAGCATCATGGGAAATGTAGTTCCAAAACATCTGGGGTGCCAAGGTTTGCCATCACTGGCCTAGGCTATAAGAAGATTGCCAAGACCCTGAAACTGAGCTACAGCACGATGGCCAAGACCATACATCGGTTTAACAGGACAGGTTCAACTCAGAACAGGCCTCGCCATGGTTCAACCACAGAAGTTGAGTGCATGTGCTCAGCGTCATATCCAGAGGTTGTCTTTGGGAAATATAGGAATGAGTGCTGCCAGCATTGCTGTAGAGGATGAAGGGGTGGGGGGTCAGCCTGTCAGTGCTCAGACCATACGCCGCACACTGCATCAAATTAGTCTGCATGGCTGTCATCCCAGAAGGAAGCCTCTTCTAAAGATGATGCACAAGAAAGTCCACGTACAGTTTGCTAAAGACAAGTAGACTAAGGACATGGATTACTGGAACCATGTCCTGTGGTCTGATGAGACCAAGATAAACTTATTTGGTTCAGATGGTGTGAAGCGTGTGTGGGGGCAACCAGGTGAGGAGGACAAAGACAAGTGTGTCTTGCCTACAGTCAAGCATGGTGGTGGGAGTGTCATGGTCTGGGGCTGCATGAGTGCTGCCGGCACTGGGGAGCTACAGATCATTGAGGGGACCATGAATGCCAACATGTACTGTGACATACTGAAGCAGAGCATGACCCCTCCTTTCGTAGACTGGGCTGCAGGGCAGTATTCCAACATGATAACAACACAAAACACACCTCCAAGACGACCACTGCCTTGCTAAAGAAGCTGAGGGTAAAGGTGATGGACTGGCCAAGCATGTCTCCCGAGCTAAACCCTATTGAGCATCTGTGGGGCATCCTCAAACTGAAGGCGGAGAAGCACAAGGTCTCCAACATCCACCAGCTCCATGATGTCACCATGGAGGAGGGGAAGAGGACTCCAGTGGTAACCACTGAAGCTCTGGTGAACTCCATGCCCAAGAGGATTAAGGTAGTACTGGAAAATAATGGTGGCCACACAAAATATTGGAAATTTTCACTTAGGGGTGTACTCACTTTTGTTGCCAGAGGTTTAGACATTAATGGCTGTGTGTTGAGTTTTTTTGAGGGGACAGCAAATTTACACTGTTATACAAGCTGTACACTCACTACTTTACATTGTAGACAAGTGTCATTTCTTCAGTGTTGTCACATGAAAAGATCTAATAAAATATTGACAAAAATGTGAGGGGTGTACTTACTTTTGTGAAATACCGTGTGTGTGTGTATATATCTATATATATATATATAGATATATACACACACACACAGTATATATAAAACCTGCAGGTTTTTTTTTTTTTTGCTGAATTTGTAAAGGGTTAAAATTCCTTGCTCGAGGCACCAGTGTCATTAAGGTGGCTTCCCATGGATCACAGAATTAAATATTAATGCATTGTTCTTTTTTTCCCGGTACAACTACCTATTTTTTTTAATCCTTCATGATTTAATAGAACACATCTACTCATCTTGCTGCCAGGCCTGAGTTAATTACACCTTGCCTGATTTTCACATTCAAGAATAAACCCGAGGAGCCTGGCCTGGGCCAATCTAGGTCACGGGTCATGGAAGGTCAAGGAGCTCTCTTTGTTCACCTCTCCACCGTTATAAAAGCACCGGATGTAATGGGTTGACCTTACATTACTCCCGCTTACGTCGTCATTTAATTCTAAACCGCGTTAATTGTAGCTGAAGCTATTTTTTTTTACATTTTCAAATATTTCCTCTTGGTTCTGATTAAGCAGGTCAAGTATCTGGTCAGGTAGGTATTGTAGACGAGCATCCAGAAATATTTAAGTGGTTTGCGTGGTTGCTTGAATAAATCTGACAATTGTGAATGCAGCTCTGGAGGAAATTAGAACAAAAAAATAGAGTAATAAAAATAGTTGTGGGAAGGTTTGGAAAAAAAATATTATTTTTAACCTTTTCTGGGTTAGTTGCATGTCAATGGGGAATTTATCCCCCCCCCCAAAAAAAAATATTATTATAGATATATAATAAAACACCGTCAATTTACAGCTTTACATACGGTAGAGTCGTATCAGTCCACGCCCCTGAGGAGCTTACAATCTATACTTGTCCTCTGTGCTGTATCTGCATCTCTCGCAACCTCCTTCCGAATTCCTCCTTCACGGCGGCTGGTATCTGTATCTCTCCTCTTCTGCTATCCGGACCTTGGATTCCGGAGGAGGTTTGGATGTCCCAGACTGCAGGAAGCATCCCACCGCTTGCCACCACTGTCACAGGACCCCCGTCACACTCCGCT